>NW_024068278.1:0-187057 GCF_009389715.1 Phoenix dactylifera
CATTTGGGGTGGAAACTCGGAATGTGACCGAGTTTTCCGGCCTTTCGTGTCCGCCGCCGCTGGAGTGCCCATCTCTCTTGCATGTCGTCGCTTTCGCCTCTAAATGCTAATGCGATCGCTTGTCCTTCGCTGAAACTAGGGTTTTCGCTTGTTTGTTAACGGGGACTTTGTTTTCTGGACGGAAGTCCGCCTGCCTTTGTTTTCGCTGTTGGCATTTTCTGTTAGTCCTGTCTACTGTTCCGGACATGCGATCGGAATCTATCGATATGGTAGAACCTTTTTTCTCGTACCTATATTTGGACTCATGAGAGATTTTGACATGTTATATGCTCTGTTCTTGAAAAAGGAAAGTAGGGAGAGTTACTTGTTTGCTGTTTTGTTTCAGGAACCCAGCTTCTGAAGCCATTCTAATGCTGTATTTTAATGTACCGTCTATGTGCTTATGTGTATAGAATTATTAAATGAATTTTGGATGACCCCCGTTTGGCTAACTAAAGACCCTTTCCCTTTTACCCTCGTTCTTGATGGGGATATAGATTCACAAATCGGGCTTGTTGAACAATAGTTGACACTGGGCTGCTTGAACTATTTACCAATTTGAGGTTAATTTTTTTCTTGAAGCGGTTTAGGTTGAATGCCTTATAAAACTGTGCTGGCCATACTTATTCTTTTTCTCATGCTCATATTATGACAAGCTGTTCCTCTGCTTCTAATTCCTGTGTTTGTATACATCTAGATTCCTTGTTGCGATGGGTAGTCCATATCTCTGCGTTTCTTTTTGAAATATCTTCTTCTGTCGAAATCTTGTTTCTATGTGCATTGCTGCTGTGCTCTTGATGGTTCTGTTGACTCAAGCATATGAAATTTTAATGGGCACTAAGAAGCATGGAGCATGATACAAACAACTCGTGATGCACAGTAAGCAGAACTGCAGAAGTAGAAGTTTGCAGCAAGATTATATGTTTTCGATGTCATGCTTTCTTCATAATCGATTAAGGTTTTTGAGGAAAATGTCTTGAAGTCGCAGTTTTAGCCAAGAAAATGTTTTGTTTAGTATTTGTCAGTGGTAGTCATCCTGATAATTGATTATTCAAATGCAATAAAGTTTGGATATTATTTACTATGGAAATAAACTTGATTTTTATGTCTTAATGTAATAAAAGATTTGGTGATGTACTTTTGATGTTCTGATTCTTGGACTCTCAGTATGTTTGTTTCGGCTGGCACATAGGCTCTAGTTTCATTCATGAGCTTCCTTGAATTATGCTTGAGAAAGTGGACAAAGCTTTGAGTAACAAGGGTTTTGACATTCTCTAGGTTTGCATTTGCAGTATATCCAAGGTTTATACACTGGTGGGATGGCGGGGTGTCCCACCGGCCGAAGTGTTGGGATGGGATGAGTTGGCAAATGGATCATGATGGGATGTCATGAGACATCCACCATCATGAGTGTCATACTTGGGGTATCTCATTCCATAGAAAAACCGGGACTGCCCCATCCCACTGTATTTAAATCCTTGGTATTATCTTTCCCAGAGGGCTGAGTTTGGTTGGTATAAGCAGGATTAGACTAACTAATAAGCAGGTCTTGGCACTGCTGTAGGAATTAATAAGAATTAGAACTGCCTTGTATTTGGATTTGATGTTGATTAACAGAGAAGTAAAAGCATCGACAATCTGCTAACCTTTTTGTTGAATAGACTTGCCTCCTTTTGTGTCTACAACTTTCTTTTCTGCTTTTGATTCTATTGCTCTTGGCTATTCAATCTAAAGCTTTGAGCTTAAAATCTACTATGTGTTTCTTAGAATTGTGAAAGAAAGAAGCTGACCATCTTTGCTTCCACTTCTTTGAAGTTAAGAACATATTTCACCTACATGTGATATGATTTAACTAATATATCTCTTCCTTATGTCATTTGTTTAGGGAAATGAGCCAACTTGTTTTTGTCATTGTACATTTCTGCCTGACCTAGGAATATTTCACACTTTCACCCAAAATTGTCATGTCTTGGTTAGTGGACACTCTCTAAACAAGGGAAAGCCCAAAACTGCATGAGGATGTTAGTGAGAGTTTCTGAGATACCCCAGAATTTGGATTTTTTGAAGTGGCCAACAATTGGATATTTGGGACATTCCATGATATGCCTCGACATTTCATAATTCGTATCATGAAATCAAGATGTTGTTACTGTTATATCTCTACTTTTGGCATTTTTACATAAATTTTGTCATGTGCGACATGACATTTATCAAAGGTTTTATCAATTTATTAAAATTATTCTGCAGCTACTCCCACCAGTTATTCATTATTAGACATGTATTTACTCATATTGCACATATGTATGTAATGTTCAGATGCATTCCCATCAGATTTTTTTTTTAAAGGTATCTATATCAGAATCCTTTGGACACCAGGACACTCGACCACTTTGTCATGTGTTCTAGTAAAACAGTATCTCATTCTGCATTCTTTAAATTCTATCCCCCAATGATTGGAAACTTAGGTGATGCTTGAATCATGAGAAAAAGCACTGAAGAGCAGCAGATATAACCCACAGTCAACTTGTATACCCTTACTTTTTGGCGAGGTTGTCAGCTGTCACATTGGTTTCCTATGCGCTCATGTAAAAGGTCATGCCGTTGCTCAGTAAATCTTCTTTGGCCTAACAATCATTTGCAGCTAATTTACCTTTCTATGCTCCACAACTTGGTGTTTAGAATCTTCTAAGGATAGAGTACATGGGGGAGAAGTTAATTTGGAGTAGTACTTAGATCGATACAAAGAAAATTTTGGAATATTTTCTGAAGTTTGATATGCTGTGACTGAAGCTATATGCAATCGTCTTGTGTTATGCTCATGTTATATGTAACATGTTAATCTATACTAAAATACACACTACGACAAATACCTTAATTAGTAGCACTTTAATTCACTGTTAAATTTACTTTGTTAAGTGTTTTATTGTGCTTTTATTTGTGATGCAGCTATCGCTCTATATCTTGCAAAGATAAAAAAATTGATCGGACATGGAGGAAAATATACCATCTCCTCTTATTTCGGATGGCTCTGTTCGTGGTATCAGTTTTAGTGCTGCAACGATCGAGGAAATTGTATGCATTGCCTTTTCTATGTCTTTTGCTCTGTGTTTCACTTGTTATATATTTTTTTATTTGGTACATGGTGGATCTAGTGGAACCAGTTTCTCATGAGTTTCCATTAGCTGACCCTTTTTTTCAGTTTACATACTTTCTGCTTGATTGCTTGCCTTGTTTCCTTCTGGGTGTAGATGCAGAAATGCATTAGGCATCATGATAAGTGTTCAAAAGCAAGCAGAAGTATGGCAATGTTGTTTCTTTTTCCTTTTTGTTGGTACTACTGCTTTATATTGATATTAAATAATCAGGAAATTCGATTTAAAATTAAGGGGCCATGAAGAATATGTTCTTTCTATGAGACATCAGAATGTTACTCAATCGAAAGACTAGAGCAGGAGAAATTCTTCCTGATCACTAACAAAATTATGAGTAAGATAGGAAAGTAAAACTACAAAAAAAAGGGAAAAACCAGCAATAAATTATATAAAAAAAAATCAGACTGCATTATCCAGGTCCCTAATTCAACCTGCAAAATGATTCCTTAGCTTAGACAACCAAAATAATACAAACAATATTTTTTCAAGGCATTGTCTTTCAAAACCCCCACTAGACCAGACTAGAATTGAGGTTCCATATTGTTTAAGCTTCTTCTCCTTAAAATCTTGTTCTCTATTCACAACTTAGCCAAAAAAATGAGTCTTAATAAGCCATGGACATCCTGGCAGACAAGCGAGTTCCCCACAAGTTCATTCAATTCTGGCACACAAGCAATAGCCCCACAAGTGCATTCATCCTCCACCCAACAAAGCTCATGTTTTCTGTTTAAGCTCTCATTTGCAAAACCACCATGTGTACTTTTCCAAGATAGTCATCCAGATGGAATCTTAGAAGTTATGATGAATCTCCTGGGGTCATGCTTTCTCAAGCTAGTAGCTGTTTAACTTCCTTGACCGGAAAGACATTTAAAAAAGGATCACAAAGAGAAAACATCTTTAGCATCCCATCTTCACTCTCTAATATCATTAACCCCATTACTAATATGACTATCAAGGTTCAAAAGCTAGGTTTTGATATGGCCTACAAACTTTCAATTTCTATAATTTTGATAATTTCAATAGTTTTGGTATGAGTTTCAGTCATAAGATTATGAAAAAAAAGTAGGAAAATAACACGCCAAGGAAGCCATGCATAATTTGAGTATATTGTTGTTTGTAATGTCTGGATATCTCTTGTTGTTATTGTCAGGCTAAGAACATGAAACTGTGTAAAAAGTAATAATATCCTTTAAAAACAAATGAGAAGGTCAAAGAATTATTTTACATCTGGCTGTTTCATAATTATAACCACAACCATCTAGTGTTGTCTTACTATTTTGGGTTAGCTTTTTGGATACTCATTGCAAAGCATTCCTATTTAGGACTATGGGCTACCTGTTATTTTAAGCTTCTCCATATAATTGCTGCAGTTGTTTGATTAGCAGTTGCTTGTTAATTTATTAAACACATAAATGCAAATAGCTAAAGTGAAACTTACTACCATAAAATTGCACATGAATATGTACTTGATATGATGAATACCATCATATCAAGCTCCAAGTACCTACATATAATTTATAATCGATAAAATATAAAGAGAAGTCTACGATTAGGCATACCTCATCTAAATGCTTACGGGAGTCAAGCTAATGTTCTAGAAAATCTGAGCTCCAGAAGTTGCAAATTCCACTTTTCCTCTCCCCACCTTCAAAGATAATTTCACAAATCCAAAAATGTCTCTTATATTAGAAAGGCTACCTTACCCTCAAATTTGTTGAAAATGGACTTGCAAGTGCTTCCTATCTTGAAAAAATAAAAATAAAAATCAAATTTAATCTAAACAAAATAATCAGTACTCACTTTTTAAGCCTCATTCCCCAGAAAAATGGGCCACATTTGGCCTATTCAGCCAAATGCTTCAAGAAATGAAGAGTTGACCCTGAAATGACATAAAATACTAAACTAATGATGAGTAAAGATATCATCCATGCTCAGTTTGAGCAAGATTCAGCTGAAATTGGCCAAAAACCACCAAAAACCTGTCATGTTCAGCTGAAACCTGACTGAAACTTAGTTTTTGGAGGTTACTTTTGTTCAGTTGTGCTAACAAATCAGTTTCAGCCAAAACTTTAAACCTTAGTAACTATGTATGTCAAATTGAATATGGAATAAGCTTTGTCCAATTCACCCTCCATGCAAGTGTATTTTAAAGATGAGCGATCACCCTTAACACTTGCAATGCTAATTCTCATTGATGGTAGCTCCAGTATTCTGATTATATTCTGAGATAATCCAAATTGGTCACCCCTTCAATCTATATCTGTCACTCACTAAATCTCCTTTTGACAATGCCCTCCCTGTTCTCTTGACTGGCTGCAAATACATATAATTTCACCTCTGAGGTAAATGAGTCCCTCGATCACCTTCAGCCACAAAAGTGGAATTCCATTTATCTAAATTCAATGACTTATCCATCTCCCTCAAGTCTTATGTTCCTCTTCTTGACCTCTGATGTACAAGCCTTGTGACAATCCACTATATTGTGACACTAACTTCAACCTTGCTGCCAGAGAAGATTAAGCATAGTCACTTCTTTTATTCTTTGACATTTGAAATGAAGCACAGACACTTGAAATAGAGCATATACATGGCAGTGGCATGGACTAATCAAATATGGGCATGTAATGTATTGGAAGGTTACCCAGCACTTATTAATAAGGTAATGTTCTGACCGAAGAAGTAATTCTTTTCTTCTGAGACATCAATTATCTATATATTTCCTTCACCCAAAGATCCTGGTAATGATCTTTGGTTGGTGGCATCTTCATTGAGAACTCTGTATATGAAATTGGAAATTTCTTGACCCAAAAAGTCCGATAACTTGATCCATTTACCGGCTCAGTTGCGTCCTAACTTATTCTTTACCAAAGTTATCATAAAAAAGAAACCTTGAAACCTGAAGTCCACTTGAAACAGATCAAGATAAGGCATAAGTTCACAAAGGGATCAAGGTCAAATCACCAAAGAAGATAGTTTTGCTAGTATTATAGAAATCAGAAACTAGAGCTAGATATACTTTAACCTGAAAACACTTCATGATGCCCTTCTCTTTTCTGACGTAATCTGTTAAAGGCCTGATATTCATGCCATCCAACTGTTTCCATCTTTCCCTAAGCCTCATCTGATGCAACAAAGGATTATTTCAGACTGGCATACACGTTTCCAAGTTATATGCAGACAGATCCAGCTTTCACTTTTGATGATCTGATAAACAACAAAATAGTCGCACCATAAGTGGTTGTACTTTTATTCTTTGGAACGTTATCAGCATGTCACCAAAGTTCACCTTACATTTTTAGTCAAATCATTGATTGAAATCTTGTACACAATTCAAATATCTAGTATGTCTGAGATTGTCACACTTTGTTGCTTCCTCTATTTGGAAATGAGAGCAAAGGTATTCACATTCGCAGTTTTGAGGACAATCATTCTTGATAACTTCAGTAAATAGCTTCATCACTCTGTCCTTGAAAACATGTGTCATTGAGAAAAGGAAAAAGGAATACATTTGGAGTGTGCTTTCTTCCTTTCTCTTTTAAAGGCTATGTAAATTCTCCTGTTACTTATCTCCTTATGATGTCATCCTCCCAAGCACTATAATATCTACAAGATTCTTTGTCTCTGGGTTCGGTAGACCAGTTTTCTTAGTCTCAGAGCTCCTCGGAGGATCAATGATACTTTTGTGAACCTTTTTTTTATCCACGAACATTTTCTATTCGGTGACTCTTTAGCCCAATAATATCTCTTTCTGCTGGCCATTTTATTGAAGAATATACCACTCCTGCCACTGAGGCTTCATGTTTTATGAATTGTGCATGAAGTGCTTGGTATTCAGCATGATAAGTGCCATTCTACCAAAAGACCCAAATTGGATGTTTAATATAAAAAACATAAACTCTCGTGATTAGATCCTTTGTATGCGTTTGGAGTGTTACTTGAATAATATGTATGATTATGCATGCACTCAAACACAAGCTAAACAATTTAAATAGATTAGAAGTGGTAAATTGATTTGTTTCGAACATCTAAGTCACATGCTTTATTAATTTAAGCACATAATATGCGATGAACTCTCAGACATTTTTGGAAATACATAATATATGCCGTATTAACAATTTAGTTCAGTAAATATCAACTTAGTAGATTCATACTTCTCTGTGCCATTTTCTATTCTGACTTGTTGATGCAGTTCAATACAAAGTGACACTACAAAATCGATCCAATACTATTTTTTGCTGTGCTATTGAGCTGCCAAAATGGAACACTCTGACTTTCTATGTGTTAATTGTCTCTTAAACCATGTCAGTCATGTATTTTTTGAGCCAACAATCTCTTCTGAACATGCATCTGTTTTAAGAAACTTCCTCTTGTTTAATGTCAATTTCATAATTCTTCTCTAGAATGCTAGTTATGCATTGCCTCACCTTCCCAAAGGGACGTTTCCGTAGACCCCTTGTTTGCCTTAAACAAAAAAGTATCTTAGGCAGAAAAGTTGCGTAGTTTGTTTGTTCATAATTTCCTTACCATGTGTTCAATCCTCGAGTTATTATGAGTTTCCATCCACATTCCTATCAAATTTAAAAGCCTCGTAACCCTTATTATTATCAATCTGCTCAAAGATAAGTAAGATAATGGTTAGTGCTGCATCTAGAATGATCACTTGTATAATGTCTGTATGTGTAATCATTTTCTTTCAACAACAATATTTAAATTTTCTTGTTAATATAGCAGTATGGTAATTTGTATAATCAATCAATCAATACATTCTAGTCTAAAAAAAAAATTTATCAAGTATTATTCATAACTAAAGGGAACCTAAATTGCTTTACTGATATGTATGTTATCAATAAGTTGCTCAACAGACCAAAAAATGAAGTTGTTCTTTTTGTAATATGATGCCTTTTTTGTTTGGCAGCGTACATACGCCATAAATGACTGCCCAGTTTCTCATCCAAGCCAACTAACAAATCCTTTCCTTGGTTTGCCATTAGAATTTGGCAAATGTGAATCTTGTGGCACTGCTGAACCCGGAAAATGTGAAGGTTTGATATGTATCTGTTCTTTCTTTTATAAATAATATGAGGTGTCCATAGGACAAAGTGTCATTTGATAACAATAACTGGTTTCAATCGTTTTCCAAATCAGGTCATTTTGGTTACATCGAGTTGCCAGTACCTGTATATCATCCTTCTCATGTCAGCGAATTGAGACAGATCTTGAGTTTAGTGTGTTTGAAGTGCATGAGGATGAAAGGAAAGGTATCCAGAATACATATGAGCATCTTTTGGTTATTTATTTTGCTAGCTGTTTATGTGTATTGATGCAATAATTCTGATCTATGGAGGATCTGTTTAACTAGTTATTGATTTTATGGTTAATACCCATTGTGCAAGTCTTCACCAAATCTAGATTCCTGTTGTCAGGTATGGTAGTTATGCTTGTACAAGGGAATATCTTCTTATGATTGGCATCTTAATAAGACAATTCAGATGCCAATATCATTTGAAAAGCATGCTGATACTTGAAAGTGCAAAATAGTTGCAAATAGGTGGCTTCTACATGCGGATGTAAGATTTGTGCATCTGTTGATTTTTTAATATTTAATATATGTATGAACATCTTGTAAAAGATTTCAATGCATGTAATAACTGTTAGAAGGTGAGAACTAAACATAATCAACTAAATTTGTATCAGAAGACAATTGTCAGAGTTTAATTCTTGAAAGGAATCCAAGGATCAAGATGTCTGTATCTCTTGAAAATAATCATAGTCTATAAAATAAAACAATGTCGGTAGCAGACTAGCGATCCTAGGGTATGCCAAACACCAGGAACTATGGGCAAGCCTAGAGATCAAGGAATTTGAAATACCCAAAATTTTAGAAAATGGGGGAAAATTGAATAGAGTAGCAGAAATAGCAAAAGAAAGGGGCATCATTTTCAATTTTTTCTAAAAAAATTAATTTAGTTTTTAATAGTAGTTACCACCGCTGCTTGCAGCACATTCCTTGTTATTGTTGTTACTTCTTGCAGTGATGATAATTGTAATCCTAGCAATCTGCAAATTAAAAAAAGGATTATAAAGGAAGAGCAAGATAAGAAGAGGTGGAAAGAGAAAAGTTAAACAATAAAACTACTGGCCATAATGTGTTGCTATTGCTGAATGTCTTTGTTGGATGATGTCATTACTGATTGCCTTCAAGTGCTTCTCTTGTCCCGGACCTCTATCCTCCTCTTTCCCTTCTTTTTGTTTGGGGCTTAGGGCTTTTCAATCATCCCTCATTTGATCTGTTTCAAATGCTACCTGCTCCTCAGCCTTCTTTAAATTTCATTTGCTTAGTTAGTCTAGCTGATTGCTTAGGTGCCTAAGCTTTAGGCTAGGAGGGCCATCTAGGCACAGGCTTGTCTTGTGATTGGGCTCCCTCACTAGGCCATATACTCCATAAGTAAGGCGACTTGGTGGCCACCCTGCTTGCATTGGGTGTTTGGCATCCAGCCTGAACATTTCTTGAAAGATTGCTTTTCGACTACCAACTGCATGTTTGAATTATGGAATGAACTTATGAGCAAGGATTTTAGACTTGTGCATGCAGGCCACGAGTCAGTTGTACTGCACTGTACTTGTTGATTGCCAATATCGCAGTTGCTGGTATGCCTCAATTTGGCTGAGTTAGGTCAGAGCTACTTGGATCAATTGGGCCGGGCAGAATTGTGCTTGAAATGGAATTGAAGCAAATGTTGTTGCTTAGTATTGGTTGGGACCCCTAAAATGTTTTTCCCCTTTCTCTGCTTTTCCACCATTTGAAGATTGTGTCATCTGTGAGAGGGAGCTTGGAGGTGAGAATGACAAGGATTTGCTCAGCATTGATTGACATCCCTCAATGTATTCTTTCGTTGTTCACTTGTCAAATCAGTGCTACTAATAGACTACTTTATCTTGAATGCACTACAATCTGTTGTATCATTCATTAATTCACTAATTTTGAGTAATCTAATTATATTTCAATTGTTAATGCACTCATATTTTTTTCAATGTAGTTCTATTTGCAAGTTACACAAAATTATGAATGGTAGTAGAACGCTTCAGTGCACATTGAATATGATGATTAGGGCATTTAAATCAATAAGTGTATTGTATTTATGTGAAAACATACAATCAAAACAAGAAGATAAGACAAAAAGCAAAAAATATAATTTTGGAGACTAGAAAAGGCCATATCAGGGCCATACCAGCTGTACCATATTGGTCAATGAGCCTTTGTTGTTATGATGCTGCATTTTGGTGCTTGCTGTACCAGCTAGCCAATGGTATTGATGCAGCACTGTCACGGGAGAAGTGGCTGCAACGGTGATGAGTCAACCCGGAATGGTTGTGGCTGCTGTAAAATAGAGCGACAGAGGAAGACAAAGAAAGAAGAGGAGGAGAATGAGAGAGGAAAATAGGTAGAGAGGAAGAGAGAAGAGGGAGAAGAGGAGAGGAGGAAGTGAGTAGGAGAAATGTGGGGGAAAAATTGTTAAACCTTCATTAACCCTAATTAGCATCAAAGTTCCCTATAAATAGGGCCCAATAAGAACAATTAAAATAAACCCCCTTACACAAAAATAATTCCCAATAAACCCAAAATACACAAATGAACCCTAAAATGCAAACAAGCCCAGAAACAAAATAAAATAAATATGTACTAAGATGGTGGACTAGGCGGGGACATAATCAGCTCCGATGTCCCCATCAACTCCTCCCGGGTGGGAAGAACTCGACCCCGTCGAGTGCAGGTCTGGCCCGCTGTCGTACTGCTCCAGAAGGTCAGGGTCAAGGCGCGGCAACTCGGCTCTCGAAATCCACGTCACATCCGATTCGGATCGACCTTTCCACCGAACAAGGTAACGTTGGTAACTTCCTCTTCTGGTAGATATAACCTGCTCATCTAATATATGTTCTATGTGTTCTCTGCGTGCATGAAACTTTGGAGGTGGAGGCTCAATAGCAGGTGCTGGGTCAAGGTGATCAACAAGAGCGGGTGTATCAACAAAAGGGTCAGAAGGAATGAATGTTGACTTCTTGTATGGGCCTAAATCTTCAATATTAAATGTCACACTAATCCCATAGTCTTCAGGAAGATCTACAACATAAGCATTCGAACTGATTTTTTTTAGGACTTTGAACGGTCCCGCACTACGAGATTGCAACTTTTTGAACGTTTCCGAAGGAAGTCGTTCAGGTCTAATTCTCACTATGACATAATCTCCTACATTCAACTCTTTATAACGTCTGTGCAAATCAGCAAGGGATTTATAGTTTAAGTTATTAGAGTGAATACGTTTGCTGATTTCTGATGCAATGAATGCAGGTGTGATGCAAATGATTGTGCAGACTCAGAGACTCTATGTTGATGAGACATGAAAATCAAGTCTATGAGCTGCCTAGGTTTATAACTGTTCACCACTTCGAAAAGATTCATGCCTAAGGACCTATTGACCGAACTATTATATGCAAACTCGGCGGTCGGTAGCACTAAATCCCAGGTCCTAGCATAGGCCAACAAAAATTTTAATTTAGTGCCAATCATGTGCCAAAGAATTTTCTTAAAGGAGCTCACGAATCTAACATCTCTATCAGATATAATAGATTTTGGAAGGTCAGGAGGTCTAACGACTTCATTGAAATAAAGTTTGGCGACTCTAGAAGCTTTAGAAGTCCTAGGACATAAGAGAAAGGGAGCCATATTTGAAAAATGGTCCACAACCATAAATATGGAATTGTGCTTAAAATAGGTACGAGAAAGTCCTAACACGAAGTCCATACTGACATCTTGCCATGGGATCGTGACACTAGACATAAAATCTAAGAGGTTGTTCAGCCTAGGGATGGAAAAACGATACTTAACCGTAATTTTATTGGGGGTGAGGAGTGTGGGTACAGCACAGAAGCTCAGACTCTCACGAACATACCCTTGGGTGAGAAGTTCGTCAACTTGACGTTTCAGTTCAGTGTACTTGTGTAGGTTGAGCCTATGATGAAGAAGATTGGATATAGATGCTCCGGGAACGAGATCAATTGCGTGCTGGATATCACGCATCGGAGGAAGTGTATCTGGAAGATCCTTAGGAAAAACAGAGTGAAACTCCTCCAGCAGGGGAACTACTGCCGATGGTTGCTCAGGGCTCGACTCCACATTGATAACCCTAGCCACGAGGGCAAACACAGGTGATTGGCTTGCGATATCTTTCATTACCTCTGTCGAAGTAATGATGTGAAGTGATTCATCTTTTCGTAGAGTGGCACTCTTCTTTTCAGGGGCAGACTCTCTTGGAGGCAATGAGTTCAGTATAATTTTCCGACCCTGTAACATAAAGCTACACGAATTCGAACGCCCATGAAGTGTGACGTCCATATCGTATAGCCAAGGCCTCCCTAGGATGACTTGACCTACGTCCATCGGAATGCAGTCGCACCAGATTTCGTCTTTATAGGATAGGAATTGAATCGGGATGAGGCATCTTTCCGACACCGAAAGAGATGTCTTATCTACCCAAGCTACTTTATATGGGTTGGGATGAGGGGTAGATTTCAGGCCGAGGCGGGAGACAACTCCGGAAGCAATGGCATTAATACAACTTCCGCTATTAAATAGAATTTTGCATGTTTTACCATTGATCTTAATGAGCGTGTAAAATAGGGAGGGCCTACGCCAATCTTGTTCGGTCTTAGTCTGAGTTAGAGTGCATCTAACCACATGAAGCCTAGGGTTTTGGTTATTTGGATCAGTGGGCTTTTTTTGGGGTTCAGCCTGGAGAAACTCTAACCCGGTCTGTTCGTCTCCAAAGTCTTCTACAAAATTCTCAATGTTTGGCTCATAGACTTCTTCGACACATTCATTCGCTTGAGTCCCATCTTCTAGTTCGGTTATGAGATAGGTCTTGGCATTACATTGGGGCGCTATATGGCCAAATTTTTGGCACCTGAAATATTGGGTTTGGCTTCTAGAACGAGGATTGGGACCTAGTGTGCCCTTTTCTTTATCATTTGAAGGGTTCAGGACAGGTATCGGGGATGTCTGAATCGGTGCTTGGCTAGGGCCGGGCTGGTTAGAAGGATTGGGAAGCTGCCTGGGTTGTGGGAGGTAGTTTTGATTAGGTCGGGCTCCTGGGGCCATGGGTCGAGGGTCGGTACGCCTCACTACAGGGGCTTGTAAGAAACTATCTACATCTTGAGCCAACTGGTATGCTTGGCCAAGAGTAGTAATCTCTCGGAGGATTAGTTCTTTCTGGATCTCCTCGCGGAGTCCTGCCCGAAACCTAGAGAGAGTAACAGTCTTCTCTTCGATTACACCGCACCTCATATGAAACTCCTCAAATCGTGCAATGTAATCGGCAACGGTTGAAGTCCCTTGAGTTAGTTTCTGCCACCTATCCATAAAGTGTTGTCGGTAAGAGAATGACAAATACTTCTCATTCAGTTTTTCTTTCATATCCTCCCAGGTGGTGATACGAGGAAGCCTTTGGGTCTCACGCATATGTTCAACGTTATGCCAGTACCAGTGAGCTTGCCCAATAAGTTTCATTTTAGCGAACCGTACTTTTCTATCATCAGTCATTTCGTACCACTCAAAATAGTTATCCATGGCTGCTCTCCAATCAAGGTACACACTCGGCTCTAATTGACCAGCAAATGTGGGAGCATGTACTCGGACGGTGCGAAGTAGTCGCTCGTCAAGATCGCGCTGGTGATCAGGAGGAAGTTGGTTCCTAGGGGGATGGGAAAATGCTACAGGTGGTGTGGTCAAACCAAGCTCGGGATAAGCTGCGATTGGGGTTGATGGTTCAGGAGTCCTAGGGTGTTGCACTAGAGCACGGATCTTCCGTTTGAATTCGTCTTGATCAGCTCGTAATGCAGCTAATTGTTCCAAAATATCTTGTAGAACTCTAGGGTCCATGGTGGGTAAAAGGGTCTGAGAGTCAGTGAGGAGGTACTCTCTACCACTACGGGTTGGCATGCAGGGACTACTCTAGTTGGTGATATGATATGCAATGTTACTAATGAACCCTAACTTACCATATGCAATGCAGGACAACCTATTAATGCAATCTACTTTGAATTCGGAAATCAGCAAATTTTCACAAAAATAACTTAAAATTAAATATTACTAATTTGCACTTTGGTTATTTCAGAATTAAGGTAGAAAATTAGTCACTATAAGAAATTAGGTTGCAAACACGTATTACGGTCGTTCTAATCATAAAGTAATCTGATCTATGGATGTTGAGAAATATCCTGTCGCTAGGGTGTGCTAATTTAATATATAGATTTAGAGGGTGAATAGGACGGGTGTGGTAATAGATGTTCTAGGTTTTGCAGTTTGACAGGAAAGTAAGTTTTCAAAATAGGACTGTCATGCAAGAGAACTAGCACATAATTAGATAAACAAGCCCAAAAGAAAGAAGAACCTGTTACCTGTGGCGGATGCAGTCAACCGGAAGCGTCCGTTGTAGGGTCTCGAGCACGAAGTTGGCGCCGGGCGGAGCTAGCTGGAGCGATGGATCTGGATCTGCAGCACAAGGGCTCCTGGACTTCTGAAATAGGCTGAAAAAAGGTGCTGGATCGGGCCTGAAACAGGGTCTGCGGCCGATTGGGCTTGGACCGCGCTACAGTACGGCGCACGGGCTGGGCTGGCGGCCTGCTGAGGACAACTGGGCCAGGCCGGTCGGGCTCGGATGTGGCCTGATGCCACCTCTCGGCTGGCAGCCTGGCACATAGGGGTGTCCCTGGTCGCGGATGAGAGCTGGATGGGGGCGGCTCGGTCGAAGGCTCGGTGACGGGCGCTGCAGGCGGTCCGTCCGGAGTAGGCAGCGGCCGACGGCGCACGGCGGTAGTGGTGGAGCACGCGGGCGCGGGGAAGGATGCAGCGGTGGTGGCAATCGGGCGGTCGCGGGTGCGGCGAGGACGGCGACGGCGAGGCGGCGCGGCTCGGTGGGGGAGGGAGAAGACGGGGCTCGGGCGATGGCAGATCTCGGCAGCGGCAGGAGGCGGCACGGGCGGAGGCGGCGAAGGGTGCGCAGGTGGTGCGGCTCGGCGGGGAGGGCGTCGTCGGGGCTCGGTGGCGGTCGGCTTCGATCGTCTGCGGTCGACTGCAGGAAGGAGGCGCCCGAAGGAGGTGTCGAACGGCGGCGGGCGTGGTGGCGCAGCTCGGCGGAGACGCGGTGAGGGGCAGCCGATCGGGGAAGATGAACAGGTAGGTTTTTTTTTGGCACGCACGTGCAGTCATGTGCAAAGGTTTTCTTTTTCTTTTCTTTTTTTTTTCTTTTTTTTTCTTTTTTTTTTAGGCGGCACGTGCGGTCACGTGCGTCTTCTTTCTTTGTTTTTTCCCTCCGGAACGGATCCGGGCTAGTGGGGCGGGCTAACGGGTCTGAGACTTACCCGTTGCCTCAACCTTCTTCAACCTCTCGACGGTTCGGGCGGACGCCGATCTTCGCGGCGGCGGCTGCGGGCCCGGGGCAAGGATCACGACGGCGGCTCCGCGACCTGCGGCGGCAGCGAGATCACGGCCACGACTTCGTGGGCTGCAGCGAAGGTTGGCGGCGGTCCCCTCTGTGGGCCCGACGCCGACGGTTGGGAGCAGACACAGGACACTCAGGGCGGCGGCGCTCTCGTGGGGTCTGATACCGGCGGCATGGGCGACCGACGGGGGGGTTTGGCGCTGTTGGCGGCACCTGGTGGTGGCAGTGGTTGTGGGTGCAACGGCGGGTGGAAAGGATTCGGCGACGGGGAGTTTCCTTCTGTTTTGGTAGGAACCGAGAGAAAGGGAGGAAGGTGTGGCCTACTTCCCTAAAGGGTGGTGGTGTGAGTCGGCTGAGAAGGGTGGGATCGGGAGTTGTGAGCAAGGGGGTGGGTGCGTGGCGAATCGACGAAGGTGTTTTCCCTGTTCTTCGTGTGAGAGCCGGGAGAAGGGGAACTGGGGTGAAAATCGAAAGAGAGGGACCTTCTTTTTTTTTTTTCGTGTGTGTCCTTCTGGTGAGCACCGAGGGGAAGAGACAGAGATGATGTCTCGGGTTTGGTGGGGTGAATGAATAGGGCCAGTGGACCGTGGGAGGTTGAGGGAGAAAATGCTCGATCGTGGCTTTGGCAACGGGGGCAAAGCCGAGGCTCTGATACCAAGTTGATGCAGCACTGTCATGGGAGAAGTGGCTGCAACGGTGATGAGTCAACCCGGAATGGTTGTGGCTGCTGTAAAATAGAGCGACAGAGGAAGAGAAAGAAAGAAGAGGAGGAGAATGAGAGAGGAAAATAAGTAGAGAGGAAGAGAGAAGAGGGAGAAGAGGAGAGGAGGAAGAGAGTAGGAGAAACGTGGGGGGAAAATTGTTAAACCTTCATTAACCCTAATTACCATCTAAGTTTCCTATAAATAGGGCCCAATAAGAATAATTAAAATAAACCCCCTTACACAAGAATAATTCCCAATAAACCCAAAATACACAAATGAATCCTAAAATGCAAACAAGCCCAGAAACAAAATAAAATAAATATGTACTAAGATGGTGGACTAGGCGGAGACATAATCAGCTCCGATGTCCCCATCAGGTATGCCCTTGTACAATAGGATTTGAATCCTTGCTTATAAGTCAATTATTTTTTTTTTATGATTTTGCTGGTATTGAACACAACATATAAGTTTATGTGTGCATGTTTGTTCGGAATTTTCCTTGTAATAAACACAAAATGTATATAGATATTTACGTGTGTATCTATTTGTGTGCATAGGGTCTGCAATACTGGTGTATGGGTGAAGATCGGTTCCGGTTCCGACCGATACCGAATCGGTCGAGATAGGAAAAACAAAAAAAAAAAATAAATGCCTCGGACGCGCGGACGCGTGCGTCCGCGTTAAATGCTACTATGTGCGGCAACTATAGCCCATGCGGGGAGCCCGCGTGGGCTCGTTGCCTCGCGCGGCCAGCCTGCGCGGGGAATTGTGGCCAACGCGGGGAACCGCGTGCGGGCGTGGTTCCCTACGCGTGGAACACGAGCGGGTACCCCGCATGGGCTCGCTGCCTCGCGCGGCAAGCCTGCGCGGGGAATTGTGGCCAACGCGGGGAACCGCGTGCGGGCGTGGTTCCCTACGCGTGGAACACGAGCGGGCGCGAGCAGGATCGCGGTTCCCCACTTGCCCCCGCGGGCGGGCGCGTTGCCCTGCTCGCAAGTTTTTTTTTTTTTTTATTTTTTTCCTCTTCTTCTCGAACCCTCCTTCTTCCCCTCTCTCCTCCACTTTTCTCCTCTCTTTCCCGATTCCCCCCTGTTCTCCCGCGAGCAAGGAAGGAAGAGAGGTCCCGCCTGCGAGCAAGGAAGAGAGGTCCTCCTTCTTCCGGTACTTGCCTTCTCTTCTTCTTCTATTACTCTTTCTTTTCTTCTTCCTCTTCTTCCTCCTCTTCTTTCTTCCTCTTCTTCCTCCTCTTCTTTCTTCCTCTTCTTCCTCGCTTCTACTGGTGCCGGTCGCACCGGTTTCGGTTCGATACCGGTTTTCACAGCCGAACCATACCGGTAGCTGTCGGCACCAGTTCGGTATAGTCTGAACTGACCGGTTCTGGTCGTTCGGCAGACCATGCGTGTGCATGTGAAATTTGCCGGTAAATAAGCATAGCAATTAGTGGAGATTGGATCGTGCTTCTCTTGAGAGGAGAGAGTATCTTTTTCTCGATTCCAAAATCTATAGTGGGGCATTCAAATTGAATATCTAATCCATTGATCATGATCTATAATACTAAAAATACCTAGAAACTAAAAATTACATATTTTGGTAGTCTCTAACTGGTGCATCATATGGGCACAAAAATCGACAGTTTCTATTGTTCTAGTGCGCTAAAATATATAATAAAACACTTAGATTGAGTATCCACATCTCTGATTGTGATCTACACATGTTATAACATGTATACATTGAAAACAATAGATTTTAATGCTTAGTTCATAGCAAAACATGATCTTATATCATTTTAACCATTCATTTTTGCACCCACTTGATGCATAAGTTAGAGACCAGAAAACATGATTTTTAGTTTCTAGGCGTTTGTGAATCTTCGATTTGGATACCTCATGATTGATTTTGGAATCAAGAAAAGTAGATACACTCTCTTCTCAAGAGGAGCATAGTCCATCTCCAACAAATATATAATATATGTATGTCTGTGTGTTTGTGCATGCGTGTTTGTGCATATGTGCTCGTGCATGCGCATCCTTAAGAAACCTCATTCTCCCATGAGTAAATGTGAAAGTAAGAAGATAACAGGAACCCTAGATTGGAGATTCTTATGGTAAGATGAATATGATATGATCCCTTTGCTTTGGGGCTGCCAAAATAGTCTGTTTTGTGGAAATAGTTTTAGACGTGGAAAAATTTGATTGCGTTGTCTATCGATAGCAAATTTAGCAAAAAAGAGAGTAAGAAGAGGGTGGAAAGAAAAGAACTGCATGTCTGAGAGAGGTTTTAATATCAACCTTGCAAGCCAAAAATAGTGCTAGAGCAGCAAATTAGAAGCCTAAAAGTGAAAAAAAACATATATTTCAGCCACTAGCTCTTAGACCTGATCTCCACTTGCTTACACTGAGCATTTGGCCTGTTCTTAAGCATGTCTGCTGAATATTGATGATATGGACCCAAAATTCGATCACCATTGCTCTACACCATATTTCATGTGAATCTGGATTACTTTGATTTTGTTGGTGATGCATCGAGCTTCATTAGGTGCAATATAACTTGGAACTTGTAAAAGGAGTAATATTGTGTTGTTGGCATGGCTTCCTGAGATATAATCAAGAGTCTCCTGAAAGAAATTGGACATTGGAATAATGTGTGGCATAAGGCTATCAGACCATACTTATGACCCGTCAAAAAACATGTCGGAAACTGATGTTGCACCTGGCACGGTTGTGCCTTCCACTTTGTATTTAAATTCAGCTTCTCCACAAGTTATGGTGATATGGTATTCTTCATGCTGCCAGTATAAATTAGCACACTCACAATTTTCCTAGGCAAGTCATACTAGGGCTGAAACCCACTATTGCCTCCATTGTGGCATGATCGAAACCCACTTTCCACATTTAGATGAATACCACGGGACCTCTCTTCTGATTTAAGTATAATGGTATACGGTTCGGCGATCCTTGGGTATACCCAAGAGGTTGCCCCTCTTTATACTATGCCATCTATATAGAAGTTGTTATATATGTATTATTTATTTGTAATGTTTAAATATATTTATATTTTATGACCATTATGAGGATCATATTAGTAGTTACAGTGAGTATTATTTATCCGTAACATTATATGCACAGCAGGTTAAGAAAACTCAAATGTAGAGCTACAAATACTGATAGTTTGCTTTGTAAGCCACTATATGCTGTTATATGCCCACATGATACATAAATAAATGAAATTGTCTAAAAAGCTGAATTCTGAAAATGTAGCCTGAAGAACAGCATATCATATTGTTATGGTGGCCATGGTGGTTTAGAGTCATGGCTGTGAGACAGCCATACCACCATTATTAAAACCATGTGTTCACCCATTCATGACTCTCTCACCGGTTTAACTGTAAGAAAGAAAGTGCATGGATTCCAGAAAATGGGAATGTGTTTATAAGCACAAACTCAGACTATTATTCTGTAAAACAGAGTGGATATGGTCGATTTGATAGTGCATGGTTTCCAGAGGAAGTGCATTTATAAGCAAAAACTCGGACTATTATTCTTTGAAGCAGCGTGGATGTGGTCGATTTGGTGACCACAGGCACAACCCTACAGTGGGAGTTATGTAGTAGTATAGATAGAGGCGGATATATTTTATAAACATTTCATTTTTGCCCATTTAATTAGAATAAACTTCAAGCAGATACTTTAGTTTCTTCCTATATATAGGCTAATAGAGTTGGTTTTCTTCTAAGCTCTAATACAGTCTCATGTTTTCTTAAATTATAAAAGAATGTAAGATGATTGTAAATTATCTTTTTCTTTCCCAAATATTATCTTGACTTAGTGAAGTAAATACAGCCATTTAGTTCGGACCAATTATGCTAGCAAGTAGCAACAATTTTAAATAGACAGATGTTGAAAATATGAATGATGCAGGAAATTATGTTATCCACCTCCTGATTTGTGCACTATTATCTACATTTCCTCTTCTTTTGTTTTCTTAGGTATTTCTATACTTATGCAGATGACTGCTTTTTTCTGACACCTTCCTACCAGTTCACACTGTTGTAGTACTTGAATTCTTGACCATTATATATATACTTTTGGTGAATGTTGTACTGCTAGCTGTGGAATGGAGCACAGCTTGAGATTTATAACTGATTACATTGTATGTATCAACGAGCAATCTTTATCATGCTACAGCAGTTGTGGCTTGGTTTCTGCTAGGAATTTCACCAATTTGTTATTTGCTTGAGTTATGACGGCAAAATTATTGAGTTGTAGGTGTCATTTTATGGGGTAAACCTTGATCCAACTATCAAAAACTTACAGTTCTTTTGCTTCTCATTATCTACTTTTGATGGTTGTCAAAATAACTTCTTTTACACACTGTATCTTTTCTTAAGTTGAATCACTTGTTATTACTCTCTTTTGGGAATTTGATTATTATGTCGACTTGTTCCATTGTGGGCTTAGATGTTCAGGCGCATGTAGAGGAAACCTTTTAATGTAGTGTCCCTGGTTTTGCTTGTCTTTGCTCATTGCCTGTTGATGTCCTGTGATATTAATCATCTATTGCATCTGTGATGTCGTAGAAATTTATTGTAATATAAAGAGGATCAATTTTATTTTTAATTTTGAAATAGCATTGTGTGTTTGATTAATGGGCCACTACAATATGTGGGTCTTCTGTCACCGAACTATATGTTTTGATAATAAACTTTTTGCACTTGTTAGTTTGATTCCAAAATTGAACCATTTACCTGTTTTGTGGAACATTTTTTTAGTTTCTTTTCTTGGCGTCTAAATTGCATATTTGAATTCATCTTGACACAATTATCTGGTCCTCTCATCAATCATCAGGTCAAACATGGCAGTGGAAAAGAAAAAGTCTCAACGACATCATGTCTGTATTGTCGGGTAATGTTTAAATCTCATTTTCCTCTTTTTTTGTTTTATAAAATAATAATTGTTTATATTACTTGAGGAAAAACCTGTTAATGGAACTCTAGTCAGATACGCTGTATTTCTTGTTTAATTTAACTTGATATGTGGAGTATGATTTAGGGATTTCTTAAATTTTCTCAATGCCACAAATACTTATTTCTTAGACTTGACAATTAATAGGTCTGCAAATGGAAACCTTGATATATGCATTATTTTCTTAACTGCATGGTTGTTATGATGGTCAGATTGGTCTCTTAGTTCCTAATGGTATTAGCTTCCTACTCTAGATATATTTCCATGTGCTTCTGTTTGCAACTTTTAGATGATCTGCTGGTGGTGCTAGAATACTATCATCTGAGTGAGAACAGAAGTGATATGTAGGTTTAGGTTGTGGTTAGATAATCATCCCCAAAGTTCTTGGGGCTAAGCTGGGAAGAGAACCTGCAGCTAATGAAAGACAATGATTCACTTTTTTCTTTTTCTTTTCTTTTCTTTTTTTCAAAGGGGATGCATATTCTTGGATAATATTGTTACCTCTGATCCTCAATACTAAATGCTATTCTACTGTCTTAAATTCTTCCTAACCCGTATTAGACAATGCAGAGATAGGATGAAGTAAGTTTTAATGATTCTTTAAACTTACATCTCGTGAAAGAAAAGCAAATTCTTTGAAAGCTGGTTTTCTCTCTCCCCTGGAGCTTCTTGGAAAATGCAATACAGAGTTTGATGTCTGGCACTCTGGTTTAATGAACTAGAATCTAGAGGTTTATGCCAGCTGGCATGTACTTGCTGAGTTGGCATCAGTGGTAAATTGAGGTTCTTACATATTATAAACTTTCTCTATTAATGGTGTCAACAATTTGTTAAAATATTTCATAGCTTCTGGTGTTCCTTTATTGTCTCATTTGAGAAAACCGGCAGTCAAAACTTGTTTGCTTGTGATGTTCTAGATGTATGCTCCTAAATTGGTCCATTCGCGCTCAGAGACATTTGTTATGTATCTCATTGCTTTTTTGGCTACTTTCAGCTGGTCAGCTTCGTTCAGTTCCATGAAATTAATCAGTTAATATATGTATATATGCATGCATGTATGTATGGATGTACAATGGCAGTATATTATGATTTTGACTTCTTGGCACACTTCATAGTTCATCCTTTGTAAATGTCTCTTGAATTATCTTAGTATTACTGTGAGAGTTCTTTTCTAGATTTATGAGTCATATTTGGTCTGATTCCGAAAGTTATCTTTTAGTATAGTGCTCAATCAACGAATTTTCAGAGACATTAATTTAATTTAGGTTTAAATTAGCTCTAGATTTAATATTTTTGATTTTTGGTGCTTTATTTTTAGTTACCTTGTTATGCTGTTGAGTCTTAGACGTCTGATACTTAAGTCTCTTGAGAGTAGGTTATATATGTTATATATTGTTTTTTTACAATTTTCGTGCTAAATTTCAGGGCTTTTAAATACTTTTAAGTCTCACTTTTTATGCCTTAATATAATTTTGGATCAAAAGCATTGAATTATACAAAAAACATATTATACTCAAAATGATGTCTGATTTATTTTTTTTCCTTAAACCATTTTTGTGTTTCTTAATTTCCATTTTTTAGAAAGTATACTGTAAATTTGTTTCAGAACAAAATCTTCCAGATATCAGACCTCCCAATTCTATTGAAAATCTTTTCCAAGTTTGGCCTGGAAGCTATAGGAATTATTAGGAAAACTGAGTGATAAACCTCAACTTTTGGGATAAAAAGGCAGGCTGAAAATGGATTTCATACTGATTGGATATCACTATATCCGTATGTCCGTTTTGTTGATGATCATAGATATCAATACAGATAGTAATTGGATGCCAGCTGGTCTTTTTTTCTCCTTGCAGGAATGGGCTGGGAAAGGTCTAGTTACCATGAGCTGGACCAGGCCTTATATTCTGTAATTTTAGAAATCATGTTTCCAATCCTGAGGATCTAATAGGATTATCCAAACAGGCCCTTAAACATTGTTTTTTCCTAGGGGTGGGGACAGGGATGTTATTCCACTTCATACGCTATTCAAAGTGAGGTATATACAAGCTGTACAACTTTATTACTTTTTTTTCTTTGCTAAAACAAAGAAATTGCTGCCTCAACTTAATCACGTGACTATTTTAGTGAATCCTAAAAATTCTGCTAAGTTGTATACTTTTGGGTTAAAGGAGGCTTACCATTAAGGATGCAATCCACCAGGTTAAACATTTTACTGCCTGGGAAGAATATCTAAATTGAAAACATGTCGATGTTGTCAGTTATTTCCATCTATACGAAATAGGGTGGAAAATGGATGCAAATATGGATTCTTATATTAGCAAAATGCTAAAATTTGTGTTCATATTCTGATAGATTTGGATACGGAAATGGATCACGGCTAATATTTCCCGACCTAATTTCATCCCTTATAGAAGTAGAAGTGGTTCCCATCACAAGGGTCTTAAGATACCATGTGTTTCCAGGATTGTAAATTTATCATGATGAATAGAGGAATGAATAAAAAAATTACAGTAATCATAAATTGCAACTGGTTGTATGGAGAGTTAATGATATGTTCACATATGTTTAACAATAGTGTATAATAATGCATGAGGCCAACTTTGCTTTATGTTTTGCAAATGTATGCAGGCATTGATATTGTTTAGTAAACATTTGGATATTCATATTATAGTATTTGGAAAATAGTAGGTTAACATTACAGCTACCTTGTCTCCTAGTATATTCATTTGATGAATATTTCATGCTTGTATCTAGATTCTTTATAATTAATTTATTTATGATAGGTACAGAAATATTTTTTTTGTTTACTAAAATGGCATGCATTTTTTAGGAGCATATGTTAATTTTCCCTTATACCAGATTTTGGTTACTTCACGACACAGCAATTCATGGGTTGGAATATTTTTGCTGCAATTATGTTGTCCTTTGTCTTTTGACCTGTGAAAGATGTGGGCGTTCCTCAATTTCTTATCTTGATGTCTTGTTTTATTAGGTATGCATTCAATTCGCAAGTTGCGACATGATTATTCATAATGTTTTTCTTTCCTCGTAGAATAGTAAACAATCAATTAGAAAAATTTCTGATTACTTCACATTATGTCAATTTATGTGTTGGAGTAATTTTATTACCATTGTTTTTCTCTTTCATATTTCTACTTATTAAAGGTGGATGCATTGTAATTATTGGATTTAAGGGTTAATTTTATTGATATTTGTCTTTCCTTTTCTTGTATATCACTGCATTCTGTATTAGTTGCTGCCTTTTTGTGGAGTGCACTGAATACATGGGTGCTTTTGTGTCAATGCATGTAGGCCTGCTCTACTCCATTTGTCATCCCCTGCTAATTTTTCTTATTTCAGGATCTTCCACCCATATCCGTTAAAGAAGTAAAGACAACAGATAATGCTCTTTGCTTAGAATTGAGAGTATCATCGAGGACAAGGCTGCGAGATGGCTTCTGGAACTTTTTGAATCGGTTTGGTTTTTGTTATGGTGACACCTATTGTCGCCCATTGCTTCCATATGAGGTCACAAAATCTTTCACCTGCTTTACCAGAAATATTTATTCTTTTGTTTTATTACTGTCAAATATAATTCAAGCACCAGTTTGTTTGGTGAACTGGGCATAGCTCAGCGATCACCTCCCACCTCTTGAGGGGGTTCTAGTTTGAGTCCTGTGCAGTGTATCCCCAAGTATTCATACATTGGTAATTTACATGGGATGGATCTCCCAGTCTCCCTTCCATTCTCCCTCAGTTAGAGAGAGAGAGAGAGAGGGGACCCATATGTGTTTCTATTATTCTTCCTATCATTCTAATCATCTCTTGAGGTCTATTGGCCCATTAGGATCTTAACTTCTTAAGTTTCTGGTCCTAGACTGATATAAGTGATGCCTGAGTTATTGTGTCCGTTGGGTGAGGGTTTAGCATATGCACTCTTGTTAGAGAATAAGCTTATTGGATTCAGGCCTATATTTACCAGCCTGCATGACCCTTTACTTAGGGAAGCATTTTGAATGTTCTTCCAACATTCATGCTAATTAGTCTCCCTTCCTTTTTTCTAGTGCAATTACTGTCATTAGCTATTCACTTTCCTTAGTTTCCTATATGTCATCTTAATTAGTTCATACTTCATAGTCATTCTTCTTTGATATTTCTTCTTTGATATTTCTTTAACTGTGATCTACATTATGAGGCATGCTAAACTACTTGTAGTTGAAGGCATCTTCTGCCCTTCCTTTTTTATATCTTTAGTCCATATTATTTCTCCTATGACAATTGTTGGAATAGCTTTCTTTTTTTTTCTAACCCTATCGTTTCACCCACATCCCTTGATATTCATGTTTACCCTTTTAAATCAGTAATATTTGCCGTCTTCTTTATGAGGAAGATGTGACTGCTTCCAATCCCTGTATCAAAATGCCAAAACCAACCAATGCAGAAGTACAATCAAAGACTAAGCTAAAGCAGATCTCAATAACTCGTATGGAAAAAAGCTTCAGAAAGTCAAGTATTGTTACATGGGAGGATAATTTTCAGAACATTTTTCCCAAACTTCAACAATGGACACTGAAGAATTTTATCTTTTCTTTTAACATAACCATGAATTTTTTCAAGTTATAATGCTAGAAGTATAACTAAATTCCATTTAAGTGTGGTCATTGTATCTCCCAATAAAGGCACCACTAAAGCATACAAGGAAATATAAGCAGCACTCTCAACAAATCCGTCCTACTTAATCCATTTCAATCAAAAGATGAGATTAAATACTTAGCATCAAGAGAATCAAAAAAAGAGATTATTGACAGTGGACATCCAAATTCTAAAGTTCTCTTATCAGAGTTTAGAGGTCCTCCTGTTAGGAAGGGGCGAAGTCATGAAAAAAAAAAAACTGATGGGTGGTTGGTCGTATGGATGTCTTGGCTGGAGTTATTTAAGATGAGTTCTGTTAGAAGGTTTGATTTGGATAGGAACCAATGGTCAATTAGGATCCAGAATGCTCCATATTGACAAATAAGGCCAATTGTTTATGTTTAAGTTTGCTCAAATTTAATTTATTGCTGAAATTCTGACATGCTAGAGATTTGTTCTCATCAATCCTTTAAAAAATTTCGGACACTTGTTAATACAAACCTTAGGTAGTAGTTGTGTGGGAAACGATTTGTTTGCACTTATCTTTTTTTTTTTTTTTTGATTTCCTTAATCATATTTGACGAGGTTTAATTCATCCATCCAGGATGCAATTTATCAGTTTATGACTTGCCATTTTTTTTCTTAAAGCTAAATTATATAATCGATTTTGAAATTAACCCTTGAAAAATTGGCATATTCAAGTCTGACACCTCAATCAATGTGTTTAGATATTTACACAAGTAGCCATAATGTATTTGACCCAAATTCTTCCTCTGATTTAGCTAAAAATGAAACAACCAGCTAGTTTTCTTTCCAGAAATATAAGCACGTCTGTTTATCCATGGTGGATCTATAGATTCTCAGAGATATCAGTTCATCTAATTTTCCATTGTTGCACAATTTAGCATTTTATATTTGTGTTCAATGCTGAGGGGCAATTACATGTCATGTCAAAACTGCAAATCTTTATCCTTTTTTACGAAGTCAATAGCTAAATCTAAAGAACTGATTTTCTAAATTGCAGCATCCTGTGCCTTGAAGCTATTTTTGCTCAAATACATACTATGCCAGTGCTAGCAACTGGGAGTTGATTTGAAGGAGAAATTTTCTATAATTTGAACAGTTGAAAAATCATTTTATCTTCATGTTTCTCCGCCAGCCTGTGTGACGCAATACCATTCACGTTGCTACTTGACATAATGACAAATGTACCAAAAAGTTGCAAAATTCTTATAGAAGTTTCACTTGCTAAATAGGATGATAATATGGAACGTATGCATTAAACTAAAGGTTTAATTGGTGGGGTTATACAAGGGACAAAATTTTCTTTTTATTTCTTATTCCTGCTTAATTTAGTTTTCTGTAATCTTAATAACCTTTGCTTTCCCTTCCCTCTGTTTGGGAAATCCTCTGTAATTGCTGATTGTCCTGTTTATGTTTTTATTTTCAAGGCTCTTAATATTTTGAAAGAGATTCCTGAAGAAACCAAAAAAAGGCTTGCTGCGAAGGGATATTTTCCTCAGATTGGTTTTATTTTGCAATATCTTCCTGTTCCGCCCAATTGCTTATGTGTGCCAGAAATTTCAGATGGGAAAAATATCATGTCCTCTGTAGGTTTTCAAAGATGAACTTCTTAATTTGCATAAGCTTAGTTCCTTCAATATTTTTCTAGTACTTATTTGTGACTTTGTTTATCTTTCTATTTTGCAGGATATTTCTATCTCCCTGCTTAAAAGAGTTCTTAACAAGATTGAGCTCATCAAAAGGTCAAGGTCTGGTTTCCCAAATTTTAAGTCCCATGAAGTTGAGTCCAATGACCTGCAGTTATCTATTTCTCAATATATGCGTCTCAGGGGCACTCCAAAGGTATATAGATATCAAACTAGAAAAAGGACTCTCTGTACGTATGCTCGTGATTTCTTGGTGCTGTTTGGCTTGTGCATGTTGTTTAATTTATTATTCCTTTTTAATTCTTACATTTTTTGACATTTATGCTTTTTATTTTATTATTCCTTTTTGATCCTTTCCAACTTACATATTTTAATATTCAAAGGTACCTCAAGACATCACCAAAAAGTTTGCAATCGGCACTGAAGCAAATGAATGTTCCACAAAACTGTGGCTTGAAAAGATGAGGACATTGTTTATCAGAAAGGGCTCAGGTTTCTCTTCCCGCAGTGTAATCACTGGAGATGCATATATAGGTGTTAATGTAATTGGTCTTCCATCTGAAATAGCAAAGAGAATTACCTTTGAAGAACGGGTAACAGTGCATAACATGAAACAGTTGCAGGAAGTCGTTGATAAAGGATTGTGTGTGACATACAAAGATGGTTTCTCCACTTATGCAATTGCCGTGGGCTCAAAAGGGCATACTTATCTTAAAGTTGGCCAGGTTATAAATCGTCGGATTATGGATGGTGATATTGTTTTCATTAACAGGCCACCTAGTACGCACAAACACTCGTTACAAGCATTTTATGTATATGTCCATGATGATCACACTGTCAAGATCAACCCCCTCATTTGTGCTCCCCTTGGAGCAGATTTTGATGGTGATTGTGTTCATATATTTTATCCACAGTCCCTAGCTGCAAAGGCAGAAGTCCTAGAATTGTTTAGTGTTGAAAAGCAGTTACTTAGTTCTCATACTGGAAACTTAAACTTGCAACTGGTTCATGACACATTGTTGGCTTTGAAACTCATGTTCAACACAGCATTCTTGAGAAAGGCAACGGCAGAACAGTTGGCAATGTTTGTATCTCCGATCTTGCCACCACCTGCCATATTTAAAGCTAATAAATCTGGCCCTTTCTGGACTGTTCATCAAATACTGCAGAATGCTCTGCCAGCTTTTGTGGACTGTTTTGGAGAAAGACATCTCATTATTGATAGCGAAATCATCAAGCTAGACTTTAGAAGGGATGCAGTGCAGTCATTGTTTACGGAGATAATTACTTCTATTTTCATCAAGAAAAGTCCAAAGGAGGCTTTAAACTTCTTTAATATGTTACAGCCTTTCTTGATGGAGGTACTAGTTATGGAAGGATTTAGTATCAGTTTGAAAGATTTTTATGTTCCAAGGGAAGTTCTAGAAAAGGCACAACAAAGTGTTCAAGAAAATTCATTTATACTTCATCAATTGAGATCAAAATACAATGAACTTGTGGAGCTGCAAGTCGAGAACCACCTTAAAAGCATCAAACTACCAATTGTGAATTTCATTTTGAACTTCACTTCACTGGGTAATTTGATTGATTCAAAAAGTGATTCGTCTATTATCAAAGTTGTTCAACAACTTGGATTTTTGGGTCTTCAACTTTTTGACCGAGGGAAGTTATACTCAAGGGCTTTGGTCGAGGATTGTTTTACGAACTTTGTAAACAAATATTCCACCAGTGGAGCTGATCATTCCTGTGAGGCATATGGACTAGTTAAGAATTGTTTCTTTCATGGCTTAAATCCGTATGAAGAGTTGGTCCATTCTATTTCATCCAGAGAAGTTATAGTTCGTTCATCGAGAGGACTGACAGAACCTGGAACTTTGTTTAAGAACTTAATGGCAATTCTTCGGGATGTTATTATCTGCTATGATGGAAGTGTTAGAAATGTCTGCAGTAATTCAGTTATTCAGTTTGAGTATGGAGAGGATGATGGGGCTAATTCCTTGAATGTTTCACCTGCTGGTGAACCTGTTGGTGTCTTAGCTGCCACTGCAATATCAAATCCTGCATATAAGGCAGTCCTAGAATCCTCGCAAAGTAACAATTCATCTTGGGAATTGATGAAGGTATCAATATTCTGTTCTTCTGGTACTTGTGTAGTCATATTTTATGTTCTTTTATATAGATCTGCAAAGTTTATTGGCATAACAATATTACTAATTTGTGTTTATTTGCTCCATTTTATATTTTACAGGAGATATTGCTTTGTAAAGTCACTTTTAAGAATGTTGTTACTGATCGGCGTGTGATTTTATATTTAAATGATTGCTTCTGTGGGAAAAAGTTTTGCAAAGAAAATGCAGCAATTACTGTTCAAAATTGCTTGAAGAGAGTTACTTTGAAGGATTGTGCATGTGACTTCTCAATTGAGTATGTGTACTTAATTTTACATCTCATAATTGTAGTATGTCTATATGTTCTATGTATATTTAGTTTCCTTTATTTTATATAGATTCTCTCACTATCTGAAAGTTAATGATTTATTGCTTTCCTTACTCAAGAAATTTGATTTGTGACCTCCTATTCAGGTGTCTTTTAATGGGTAAGAATTATATGAATTGATTAATCTGTTTTCTTAATGTAGTAATGTATGCTACAATTTGTTATTGTTGTTGGGTTTTGGGGCCTAATGCTGGCGAACACTGTTGGAGCTGAAGGTCATTTTAGTTGATTTTGTTATCGTAGTTTGGTAGTAACTTTTGGACCAGTTTGTTACAGTAATATTGCATGAAAGAATAGCAATTGTATAGTACGGTAAATGATCTGTTATCTGTATAGAGTATAGACCTTTCTTTGCAGTATTTCTATTAAATCTTATGAAATATAAATATTACATGATTAAGCACCAACCAAGAAAAAGCACATGCTACAATGATGATTATCATTTCAATCAATTTATTTTGGAAATTTCTGCTTCTCCAGCTAGATATTTGGGTGTTTTTTACTATGATGTGATACAGTCAACATAAGTTTCCCTTCTTGTTGGGGAATTTCTACGTTAGTTCCCAAAGTAATGCAGTTATAAACCTGGCATGTGGAGTCTCCTACTTCAAATGTGTCTATACAGGCATGACTTTCTCTCTGTCATTGTGTTTTCAGTATTTTTAGGTCTACTAATTCTAACATGTAAGAGGATATATATTATGAAAAAAAATTCTTTTACTTTGTACAATTACTTCCTTTGGCTTGTAGGATTTTTTTGTGGTCGTCTTCATTTTTTGGCTTTTAGATTTGACCCAGGGGTGATATTCACTTATCCCTTGACTTGGACAGCATAGATGTGTTTTGTTTGGGATCTTCATGGATCTAAATTTAAATTGTATATCTATATGTGGGTTCTGGTGCGTGTTACTTGTTCTGGATCCCAAACATAGAGCAGCAGGTTGGGCTACGCCTCTACAGTTTCATGGACTACTGGGTTTGTTTCCGTTCCTATTCTTGGTACAAAAAGCTTGATGGTCAAAACTTGCTGAGGAGAGAGTGAATTATCATAGACAGGGCATACCTTACTGATAGAGTAATTGTGTGCTTTGATCTAAACTTGTAATGGATTTATTGCGGCAATTAATACATTCTCTCTATAAAAGAAAGGGTAATTCATGTTTAATGTAATGACCAGCTGATGTGCCATTTCGAGCATGTTAGAACTTACATCAATGCCAGTGTTATCTTAACTTTTGAGATTTGCTTGTACTGCTATGTTCATTTACTCAGTAGGTGATATCCAAATTCCAAATTTATGTGAAAACTTTTCCAACAACCACATTACAATAATCAGAGGATCCCTTGTGCTGTTATCTCATTTCTGTGCTGTTTAAATGGTAAGAGAACCAAGTGCTTAATCCAGGTGCAATAATGAAGCTGTTGTTAACTATGATTGGTGTAGAAGTTGGTGGTGATCCCAACCATTATGTCAAATAAGTCATTTGACTGGCTGTGCTTATAGGTAGGATCTGATAGATGATTTGGTTTTTGTGCTTTGCACTAAATTGCTTCTCCCTGTATGGTTGGTAAAGAACTCAAATATATCTTTTGTGGAGAAGGTTTGATTGACAATATGGATAATGCATATAAGCCAAATTATTGCAATTGTTTTTGAATCATGGAAATTGGAATGTTAGAAGTAAACAAATCCTCCCTCTCATTATAGATTTTATACTATCCAGAAGAGGCATCAGCAAGAACACAATTATTGAAACAAATAATACACTCTAGCTGACCATCTCTACTAATCCTTTGGTAACTTCATCCTAGCAACATTCCTAACCACTTATCATCAGCCTGCATCCATCCATCTCTTATCGATATGTTTTGCTAAAGAACAAGTCTTTTCAATTGATCCTCTATGTTTTTGTATCCCCTTCACAAAGACTATGATTGGTCTGAGTTTGAGGACGTGCATTTGCCACTAGAGAACTCTTTCATCTGTTTCTTTTGAGAGAATTCTGTATTATCATTCTAAATATACAGAACCAAAATAGAGATAACACGTCTCCCTACTATCATAGATAATCTTTGCACCCTCAAAGTATGGGTCGAGCTCTAATAAAATTTTTAGATCTGGGAAGCATGCAGACTTAAAATCACATGCCGTGTCCATATCGGACATCAATACTCATTGGATACTTCTCATATACATGTCAGATACCTATATTAAGTACCTTAGTTTTTCAAAATTGAAATGACAATTAGGATACTTTTGGATACACTCAAGAAACTTTCTGATGCCCTTTTAAATGTGGGGGGAAGGCATTTTCTTTTTTTAATGTTAACCTTTTAATGACAAATGGTCAGTTTTGTGATCTATGATATTAACATTAAAATATGAAGTATGGATTGAGGTATGTGGATTTGAACAATGACTAAATAATATACTTGTAAAAGTTGATGCGATTGAAAAAGTATGGAATTTGATGTTCTGATAACCTACTTTGCTTAATGGTTTTTTTTTTTAACATACATAAGTGTGTATTTGTGTGTGTATTTATGCATATAGTTATATATAAAATACATGTATATTATGTACTTATTTTAGTTGTCTCATATCCTATGGTCTGCTGTGCCGGTACCAGGCATCAGACTGATTCTCCAGCGGCATGGGTCGGTACGGACCCGCATCGGGCTGGTACCAACATAGTAGAGGAGGCGGGGGAGAGGGAGAATGGGAGAGAGAAAAAGAGAGAGAAGGGGGAGAGAGGGAGGGAGGAGGGTCGGCGGAGGCCGACACTTGGGCAGGAGGCGAAGGCCACGGCTGAGTCACCTGTTTCGTTCAAGACAAGAGTCTAGTTGCTTTTTAACTTTGTGATTTTTAAGTGAAGTTAGCAATCGTGAATTCAAAAAACGAAATTAAAAATTGCGATTTGCCGACTTTACTTAAAAATTGCGAAATTAAAAAGCGGCCGGATCTCTGTTTCGAACGAAATAGGGACCCGGACGTGACCTCGGCCCCCTGCTTGGGCGCTAGCCTCCACCGGCCCTCCACTGGCCCTCCGCTAGCCTCCGCCTCTCTCTCCCTTGCTCGTTCTCTTTTTTCCTCTCTTTCCTTCTCCTTCTCCTCCTCGGGCAACAAGTTTCATTTCCGTTGTCAGAACCGTCCTATTTTGCCGCCGAGACAGCTCGGCACGATCCGAACCGTCAAGTTCGGGACGGTTCCTCCAACCCTATCATATCCTATACTATCCATACCGTATTGTATCTGTATCTCATATCCGTGTCCATCCATCATATTTCTAGATTGTCAGCCAGGGAAGAGCTTATGCCACATCTGATCATGGAATCATAATTAGTCTTCAAATCCATCGGTTGTGAACCTATTTAACTAGATTCTGCTCAGTTGGTTCACATTCTTCTCTGTCCAAAAAAATAATCTGAAGTCAAAGCCACATCTCTACATTGTATTTCTGCTGACTTTCTACTGTATGCAGCTATGCAAAATAACTGATTGTTTTGATATAGTTCAATTATGATCAAAGAAAACCTCACTAGTCAGTAATTACATGCTTCTATCTGCTAGAATTACATGAAGACTTAAATGTAAACGGTAAACCACTTTTCATTTATTTGCTTTAAGTGCATAAACTGATTCTGTAGGTTGCTCAACAAAAGAAATCCTCTTAGAGGATGTCCACGTGTTTTAGTACTTTCGTGCCTCCACTTGTTTCCAACCAGCTATCAATTCGATATGTGCCTCAATGGCTGATGGATTAGCATGTGGCTGCAATTATGTTTTTTACAGAATAAATTTGTTTAAACATGCCTCAAACTATCGGCAGAAAATGGTTGAAGCCTTTTTTCTGTAAAATTTTCCTAGGCATCGGCTTATCAATTTCAAAAGATTTTGAAAAGGTTATCTTGCTGAACTCTTGTTCTGCCAGGGGTGGCAGTAGGTATTCTATGTACTGTTGAGGTCGCCCAATATTAGTTCCTTGCTTATAAAAGTTTCATATACTATCGGAATGGGACGGTACGAAGGATAACTTACCATTTTGGCAGGTTTCCGGCACATATACATAGTGTGTCAGTATGGGACTTCCCGTGCTATATGTCTGAACCTGGTACCATACTGTTGTCAATAAACCGCTACAAGATCTGGTACCGGTATTTGAAACCTTTGTGCTTATATTCACTCTGATTGGAACAGAAAGTTGGGCCTGAAAACTAATAAATGGTACTGCCATAGTGTATTATGTGCATGGATTTTTACTGCATAAAGGGGCTCATACTCTTGGGCTTGTTCCTATTACATCAGAATGCTGCTGATCTCAAGGTGGATCACGTACCTTTTGGTTCACCAGTCTTACATTGGGATCCATGAGATGTCAATCTTGTTGTGCTCAGATGGATCGCACGATTATGTGCTGTAGTCTTGCAGTCAGGTCTATATAATTGCATTTTACTTGAACTTTTTTCTTGACAATTTGTTATCTTTTTTTTAGAGATGGATGCATGGTAGATCCCATTTCTTTATCAAAGTCATTCAATAAAGGCAGTGAATTGTTGAGTACCTATCAGAAATTATAGAACTCTTCCAATTTTTGATGGTTTTTGTAGTTTCTCCTTTGGAAGGCAATCATTAATTTTATATATTCACATTCCATGTAAAGCATTCTGCTGTCTTGAATTCAATTAATCGATGATGACGGGGAAGTTTGGAAGGCCTTTGGTACATGTGCAAGTTTTCTTATCTTATATCTTGTTGCAAGTTGATATAAAATCTCAGTCAAACTTTGTCACATATGCCAACATCTATAAACCTCTTAAGAACTGTTACTAAAACTTTCTGTAATTTATTCTGTCAAGATTCTTTTTTATATTTAAACTATATATTTCTGCCTACTTTTTGATCTCTGAGAACCAATATGCTGATTTTTTCCCTTTTTGAAATTAGTTAAGATAAAACTCATAAATGTAAAAAAACTGGCATATTATTTGTATCATGGTACAAACATACAAAATAGTGGCCTGTAATGCTAAAGACTTTGCTTCATACCTCATCTTAAGGATAGGCTAATTGCTATACAGCTAATGACAGATATTTTTGTCATATTGTATTCTTCACTTTCATGACCTTGAAATTCTTACTGACTATTAAAGTTCTTTGAATTGGTTTTAAGTTCCTTACATCAAGCATTATTGTCATCAATCATATGGTATAAATATCAACTGAATATTCTGTTATATATGCTCATCTTTATAATATTGCTGATAATCTGAATCTCACTATCTCTATATCTTAGAAAGATGCCTTCTATTGGTCTTCAAGAATAATAGACTTACTCTTTTTAGTTACTTTCAGATATCAAAAGGAAATTAGCTTACGTGATAGTTCAGAAACTACTTCAGGCCTTGTTGGTCATATTCATCTTGACAAGGTCTGTTGGTTCTGTTATAATTCTACTAGCTACTCCAAATTCTACTTGCTAGTTAGATGGCAAAATAATCCGTTGATTGACATAGAACTTTCTTTTTGGGACAGATGCGGTTGAAATTGCTAAACCGAAGTCCTGATGAGATTCTTCGGAAGTGTCAAGATGTTATTTTTGGCTATGGAAAGAAGAAAGGAAAGCTCTCTCACTTTTTTAGGAGAATTATTTTATTAGTCAGGTAGGAGCTTTTCTTTTCACATAATAAGTCTTTAAAAGGAAAATATTAAGTGAGCTTGCAAAATTCTGTCGGAAGCTCTGGTGTTGCATCAAGACACTTCTCAAGCACCATTGCATACTATTGCTTTCCAATATAGTGATTTTTGTTGCTGCACTTAACTCTCATTCTTGCCTTTTCCTTCTGCATCTGTGGTCTTTATTAGCTTAATTGCTGTGTAATGATAGTTGACATGGGATATAAACTGGCAAAAGCTCTAGAAATTGCATTCTCTATTCGATAAAGAAATACTTGTGTTATTTGTATGTGTCTATACTCGCTTACATGCAGTTTAAAGCAATCAAACTTCCTAAGCAATCCTAGGCTTTGACCATGGTTTGATGCCTGGGTGTGCTCTTGCATATTTGCATGGTTTGAATTTTTCATGTCAACCCTGCTCATCTACTCCACCTTGTTGGATGCTTATATAACATCCTGGGATTTGTTTTCCCTTTTCCTAAAAAGCAAATTGGTGCATATGTATGCATCCATAATTTTCTGTATCTATGTATTAATTATATTTCCATATTTGTTTATCTACTTGTAAATGTTTTCATTTTTCATATTTCTAATGTGCAGACATACACACACGTACACATCCTCCACTCGGATATGGTTGTAGATGTGACCTTGCTTATGGTTAACTATTGTCATAGAAATTTTATTTTCCATTTTGACTTATAAGCTGACAGATGGATGAATGTTCTCGTCTTGTCTGGCAAGTTAGGTAGTAATTAACATTGTGTAAAAAAATCTCTGTTTCTTTGATATGGTTTTTACCAGGTAGTTTGGGCAATATTATGTGCCACTGGGATTTCTTTTCCAATGAAGAAAAGAGATATCCAAGAACAGCTTTAAAGAGAACTTATTCAATCTTCTTTCATGATCTTATCATTCTAGGAGGTTCTACTGGTTTGATTGCTTTGTGACCACTTATTGATAGAAGTATTGCCAGAACAGAGTATGTAATTTTTTTACTGATAGATCCTTAAATAAGTTGGCATACTGCTTGTTTAAATTAACAGGAGGGACAGTACTGGGATGTGTAAAATGTGGATTCTCCATTCCTTTACTATTTTTTGAATGCTTGTAAGCTGACTTGGCGTCATGACTGCTTGTTTAAATTGATAGCGGGGATGGTACTGGGATGTGTTAAATGTGATTTCTCCAATTCTTTTTATTACTTTTGAATGTTTGTGAGCTGACTTTGCATCATAAGAAAAGAGAAACTCTTCGAAAGTTCAAACATTGTCTTATCCTGGACTTGGAGAACTTATTAATATGTTCATTTGCTTTCTAGAATTTTAAACACATCAAACATGATTGTGGAGCATTTTCTTTTTGTGCAGTGAATGTTGCAGCACCAGGCAGCCAGATGTCGGGAATTTGTCTCCATTCCCATGCTTGCAGTTCTCTTACTGTGATCAGACTGCCACTCCAGATTGTGAATCTCTTGAGCGAGGAATACATGTTATGGCAAACACTATATGTCCAATTTTATTGGATACAATTATTAAAGGTGTGTATAGATTCTAAAATTTTATTTCATGTCACGAAAATTGGAACTTGCTGTCTTCACTGCATTTTTTTTAATTTTTTAACTTCAAACAGTCTAATTGGTGTATATGTAGGCTTATGTCGATTGTTTGAAGGGCTCCAGTAGGGAACCTTACTTCCAGTATTGCCTTATTTGTTTAGTTGATTATAGATGTATATATATATTTTTCTATTTCATTCTTTATTAGGTTCTCTCCCCCTCTCAAAATTTGTAGTTAACCACCACTTTTAGGCATCGCTTACTTTACCACTTGGTCTTCAGTGCCTAAGCTTTAATGGTCTGACATTATTTGTTTGGTTGATAACTAGCTTGCTTATGATGAACCTATTGTCATAACTGGCATACAACAGCAATAAGACAAAAATAAAAGTCAAATTATAATGATAAATTGATGATAGAATGTGCTTATATAACATTAGAACAAATGAGGAAGCTCTTGAAACTGTTATATTTATGCTTCACTAAGATATCCTAAACATAATAATATTGGTGTTGACTGCGGGAAGTGCAAGAAGGAGCTTCTAACTAATAAAAAGAAGGATCTTTATTAAGTACAAGAAATGGACCATTGAAGTTTCTCATGGTAACATTGTTGTCAATTTGTCATGGAACCTGCCTAGGCGCCTAAGCTGCTGCTCTGCCTGGATGCCTACCATCTATACAGAATATAGATGATTTGACTTCCTGTTTTTTCAGGAGAGTAGCTAGGAATCTGCCTATGTGCCTATCTATTGCTTATCACCTAGCTCAACACTTCATATATTGTTGTATACACTGTATACATTGCTATTTATAAGTGTCGCCATATAAACATTATTTGGGCTGAAATGACTGCAAGATTAATGTAATAAAATAGTAATGCAAGTGTAGTCAGTTCTAATATAATATTGATTATGAGATAGCTAGTTGACTGTAGTATGATGTGTTGGCATATTTGAGCTTCCAAGGATGTCTTGGACCCATGGCAGAAAAATGAACACGGTTAAAGTCAACCTTCTGCAGCAAGATTATCTTAATGCAGCCAACCTGTTGGAGGTCTTCAATAGATTTGACCTGTTTTATTAACCAAAAGTTGTCTTATTATTTTCTTTTTGACCTTGCCAACCCCAAAAGATATTGGTTCCTCAAAGAACTGTGAAAGTTGATCTCGAGATACTGAAGCAAGGCTTGCAATCTCGGTACTGGATACCATACCAATTGCCTACTAGTACACCACAGAATGAGTTTTGCTACATACCTCTGTATAGTTCAGGGACTTGTAGTCATGAGGATGTTGTATTCTGGTTTATTCTCATCTTTCATCTACAAAAAGACATCTTAGTTTCAATCTTGCCTGATTTAAATATGCATTCTGCTTATCTGTTTTTTTCTGAAGGTTTCGTTGATGGTAAATGATCATTTTATATGCATGGCTGTGTGTGTGTGTGTGTTTGTGTCAGAGTAGGAGGGACAGACACCCCTCCTTCTGGATGAGGCTCCTTTTTGTCTGGATGGGGGTGGGAATTGAACCATTGTATCTTGTATCAACACGAGATTTCGCCAAGTCATCCACTTGGAACCCTTAGATTTCATTTCTTTTTGTTTATTGAAGCTGCAGTTCTGGATCACACATGTTCTTGAGTGTTGAAAAATGTGAATGGAATTTACCAGAAGATGAATAAGGGCACTATTATACTGCCCATCAAGCTCAAAATGAATGATTGTAACATGAGTGGTAATGGTTGAAAAGATGAACAATATGATCTGCTTACTCTGCCTCTAACATACAAGTTTGTGGTCAATTTCTTTTCTTTAGAGGGCTCGTGCTTCTTTTTCTGAGCTTTTCTAAGAACCATATTCATCAGAAAAATGAGGTTTATTTTCGAAATTTAGTTTTGACATAACTCACACGGTGTTTAAATTTGAATGCAGTATTTCTTGTTTTCTATTCTTAACGTCTTAGTCACAATGATAATTTAATTTCTTCCATCTGTTCATTTCTTTGTAAATTTGCAGGTGATCCTCGAGTCCGTGAGGCTAATATTGTTTGGACTGGACCATATGCAACCTCTTGGGTGAGAAATTCATGCAAAACATTGAAGGGTGAGGTAGCCGTCGAAGTTGTTGTTGAAAAAGATGCAGTTCGACGACATGGTGATGCCTGGAGGACTGTTATAGATGCTTGCTTACCTGTAATGCACCTCATCAACACCAGGCGATCTATTCCTTATGGCATTCAACAACTTCAAGAACTTCTTGGCATTTCTTGTGCTTTTGATCAAGCAGTTCAGGTTTGTTTCAATAGTATAATATTTGGTGAAAATGTCATGTGCCTGTATGCTACTGGTAACCAGGATAATGTAGATAGATTTTCTGAGTTGTTGATAATATGAATTTGCTTTATACTATTGAGATATGTATATAATGCTAATATAACTTCAGCAAGCTTCAATCAACTTGTCCACCACCTGATGTTATCAAAAGGCCTTCTTTATCAATTTTCTCCGTGCACCTCTGATTATCATCATTTTTTGATTTTTATTTCACTTCTTTTTTTTTCGCATGAAATTATGACAAGTCAGAATGAAAAACCATTCTTTGATGCAAGTTTCCTGAATTGGTACCGCATGCCGTATTGGCCAGGATCTGGCTCGATACAGTATGGTACCATACCATATCGTGCCAACAGGTTTTGATCAATGAGAGGTGAGAGGATAGAGGCATCAGGTGGCCTTTCTCTATTTTAGCTTGTGACAGCCCCAAAACCAGTAGGTACTGGTCCGAATGGAGCCAACATGGGCAGTTCCCTTTGTTTAGATTGAACGATTTGGACCAATTCCTGGATTGTCCCAAATTGAAACTAGGAGCCGGCCTAGTTCTGTGCCGGTTCAGTTCGGTACACCCCAAACTGAGCAGTTTGGGATGGTTTAGCCATCCTCGCTTTGATGTATATTTCACTTGTGGCTATTAGTATTATGCTCAATCAGAACGAAACTTTCCACAATCAACATGCCTTTCCCCTTGCAAAAGGAAACTATATATCTCCTATATGAAGTATCAGGCAAAAAGAAACAACATATGCAACTCTTGTTACATTTGATAATTTTTGCTTGGGTTAATTGTGTTCTGAAGAAAGTAATCACAATAATTAATATATTTTTTTACTGTTTATACTGATTAAAAATATGAGGAAGGCATAATATTAGATTTTCCGTCTGATTTTTCACTAATAACATCTATTAGTCTTCTTGTATTCTTTTTTGGAAAATTCAAGATCACCTGCCACATCAGCACTCAGTTCACTGGTTTGATGTGGAAGTCATTGATTGGCTGAGCGGTAAGCAAGGCTTGACTGACACCACCAACCCAAGTCGATATGCCGCACCAATCCCTGACTGCCACATTAGCCTGGTGAACTGAGGTGTGAATTGGCAGATGATCGGTACCATTACTCTTCTTTTCCCTTCTTGATTAGTGGTCCAAGTACACAGTGAATGATATGTCTTCATTTCTGCAGCGGTTGTCAGCATCAATTACGATGGTTGCAAAGGGAGTGCTCAAAGATCACCTTATTCTTGTTGCAAATAGCATGTCATGCACTGGAAACCTTATTGGTTTCAATACTGCTGGCTACAAGGCACTTTTTCGTTCTTTAAAAGTTCAAGTGCCGTTTACTGAGGCCACATTAATTGTAAGCGAACCAGTTGGAATACTTCGACTTTCTCACTTATACCTCTATTCCATAGTCTGAGCTGCTTTTTCTCCATATATGTGTTGATGAGACCAGATAGTATTGAAGTGTGACTTTGTTTTCACAGACACCGATGAAATGTTTTGAGAGAGCTGCTGAGAAGTGCCACACTGATTCATTAACCAGTGTGGTCTCGTCATGTTTATGGGGTAAACATGTAGCAATCGGCACTGGTTCGCCTTTCCAGATTCTTTGGAATAAACGGCAGGTTAGTTTTGCTGTCCACATAACAAGTGAGAAAGGAATATCCATACTCTGTTTTATTGCCTCAATGCTGTTTCAACTTTTATGAATTATTAGTCACCAAATTGGTGCCAAACTGTTGGATTCGCTTCTTTTCAGTTCTAGTACTACAAACAGAAAACTAATCTACGTTCTTTTGTGACAGATGGCAGAAAATCAAAATATTGGAAAAGGTTTTTATGATTTTCTTGAGTTGGTAAGGACATCCAGTCAAGGCGAAGCAGGTAATGGATGTTCAGTGGATGTTGATGATCTAGGGGTTAATGAAAATGATGAGGTTTGTTTATCTCCTGAAATTGGGTTTGAGAAGCTGACATTTGATGATGGATTTGAAGTTGATTACAATCTTAAAAAAGATATAAGCATGGAAAACGGAAAAGTTGGTAACTCAAGCTGGGAAAAGCTTTCAGATTCAGTGGTTGGCTCAGATAGATGGCAAGGATGGGAAAATGGAAACCAACCTGAGATGGACACGTCCAGTGGCTGGCAAGGATGGGACAATGGAAAACAGCCTTTTATAGATCGATCCGATAGGTCACAAGGATGGGGAAACGAAAGGGTAACTGATAGAGAGAACTCCAAACTGCCAACAGCCAGACCAAGTGTTTGGTCTAGTTGGGATGCTAGTGATGTTCAAGAAAGGTCCCAAGCTTCGAGCCCTAAAAGTCAGCCTCGGCATGTTGCTTCATCTTCAAAGTCAAGAATTTGGAGCAGTCAGAGTTCCAGTAAAGTTGCTGATGGGAGCAGTGTGGATACCACATCTAAAGGTAATGCCCAAGATGGATGGAACCATGTGACAGAATCACCGGCGAAGCCCGTCTGGGATACTAACATAACAAGGAAATCGCACGAGGCAGACAACACCTGGAATACAAGTGCATTTTCCAAATCAAATGTCTGGGATGGTCAGAGTTTTGACAAAGTTCATAATGAAGGTTCGGATGGAGGCAGATGGAATGAGAACCAAGCAACTGATCGTAAAAATCAATCATGGAAATCTCATGGTTGGAATTCTTCAAATGCAACTGATCGGAGAACCCAGCGAAACTATTCTAACAAGTCATTAGGGATGCCAGATAATCGAAAAGGTTGGAATCCAAATTCATTGTTGACCTCGACAGGACGCCGATTGGATTCTTTTACAGTTGAGGAGGAGAGGATTCTTGTTGAAATTGAACCGACTATGCAAACAATAAGAAGGATTTTGCGTGAATCCAGGTATCTTTTTGGGTAATATATTTATTTGTCTAACTCCACCCTTGGTGCAGGACATCTGCATTAAGTCCTGTCATGATATTGATGGGTTGCATGATATAGCTTTCCATGCAATTCACTTCACAGTTAATTTTAATTAGCACTTTTATTTTCTGATTATTCTGGAAAGTTAAGCGTTACTGAGCTAGTAAGGGGCTTGGTTTCATTGGTATGGTTAGGTTTTTTAAGGTTTTAGTCTTTTAGATACTAGTTTGAATGAGGGCTGGTTATATTGAAGATTTCTGGATTTACTGGAGACTCGACTGAATTTTGGTTGTGGCAAGCCTTTTTAGCTGAATGAAATATCCTCCTAATTTTGCAACCATCAAGTGTTTCAAATTGGTTGATTGTTGTCTTCATATTGTCAAATATTGCTTTCACTATAATCTTGAATATGTAGTTAATATGTAGCTATTTTTTTTAAATATAATTCATTGATTTTGTCTCTATATAATTTGTTGCCATCAAAAGATTCAAAATTGTTTTATTGTTGAAAGTTGACATCTTTTCTACATTCAGACAAGAACTTGTTCCATTCCAACTTAGGGTTGTAAGTAAATAAATATCCTCTTGTTTTTAACCAATCTAGATTATAAATCTTACACTATCTAACTAAAAATTATTCAAAATACCTTTTTATTGCTTAAATTAATCCACTAGGACAGTAAGCTGAACTTTTACAGGATAAGTACTAAATTTATATGCTTCAATTAAATACTCAGCATTAGATTTTGTGATAATTATCTTTTATCGTCAACATACCAAAAAGATGTCTAATGGAAGTGATATTATCGGATTTAACCTAACCTTCTAATCAAAAAAAAAAAATTACTGGATTTAACTTTAAATTAATTAGATCGATTAAGAAATCCTATTTCTCATGGATTCATAAGTCATTTGAGTTCCAGCAAAAGAGTCAAATTGAAATAAAGCCCAAATCTGTTCTCTTCTAAACAGGTTAGGTAATTTATGTTTTGCCATCTGTGTTTGCAGGGATGGCAATTAATTTTCTTCTGATCATTTATTCATTCCTGAGAATATTCTCTTCAAATATTTCAATAAGTTGTCTTTCCTGTCTAATTTCATCATACAATTTCTTGTTTGTCATCCATGTATACAGCGATGGTGATCAACTATCTGCTGATGATCAAAAATTCATTCTGGAGAGAGTTTTTCAGCACCATCCTGATAAGCAAGCAAAAGTGGCTGATCAGATTGACCATATCATGGTAAGCTTAGTGAATTCGTCAGTCTATTATTGAAGCTAAACTTTTTAATGATGCCGTACGGATGTCATGACAACAACCTGGATTCAGTTGAAAATTGCAAGCTATTCAGTTGCCTGTTAATGTCAAAACATGTAATGCTGTTGTTCAACTGACAGGTTGACAAGCACCAGAGTTTTCAAGATTCCAGGTGTTTTTATGTGGTCTCTTGTGATGGCACTAGTGCTGATTTCTCCTATATAAAGTGCATGGAGAATTTTGTGAAGGAAATCTTCCCAGAGCATGCAGAGTCCTTCAACAGAAAGTACTTCAGGAGGCGCCTTCCGAAATGATAAGTCAGCAGCAGCAGCAATAGTATAGGTCCACCGCGTGGAATTTGTTCAGGCACTTGTAAATTTATTGTTAATATTTTCAGGCGCATGCCTAATATTTGACCCAGAGGTAGCTTTTATGGACCCAAACAACAAAACTATTCAATCTGCAAATCTTACAGATGCTAAATTTTGGGGTAGTTGGCCCGTGTCGGGCCTTACCTGCGCTAACATGTTAAGAGGAATGTAAATTAGCAAGAAGTTTATGGAAGTTGGCATTACCTGCCACTGTTCACTGATGCGTCATTAAATGTCAGTTTTCATTTTGATTAATGCCATGACTTTGAAAGTTCAGTTATTCCATGCACTGGTTAGAACTAGATGAATGCCAGAATTTGTGGAATCAGATATTATTTATTCCATCAGCTGGATCCTTTCAGTTTCTCCTGAAGCTTAGGCATATTCAGACAAGTGCTACCTAAAGCTTTCACGCTATTCTTTGTTCAACAAAGCCACCAAACAGTACGCTAAATATGTTGATTAAATGGTGAGGCCAGGGACTCGCTGGTTCCCAGAGAGGATAAATCAACCGTGTTCTTTAACCTTGAGATCAGGCATCATTTATGTTCTGGCTGAAGGTATAATGCTTTGATCATACCATTCCTGACTTGATGCTTGAATACAATTTAGCGTGACAGAAGTCGTGTATGGATCAAGGCGAGTTTAAGCACGAGGAGTAATTTTTACTACACTTCCAGTGATGGTTTGCTGATTTCTATAAAAGATGTCAGCGAAAATATCTTGCATAGAGGGCAACAAGCACCTTTATGCCCATGGAAAATAGAGAAAATAGCTTATATTTGATTTCTTAATAGTGTATAAATCCTAGCTCTTGCCCCATGTATAATTTTGTAGCTACCGCCACCATAAAAGTTATTTTTCGTAGACGGCAAAACAAAAGTCAGCAACCAAATTTGTTGGTCCTTATGTGTGGAAAACTCTCCGCAGTCGAGTCAGCCCCAGCATTTAGAATGCAGGTCTTATATCCAGTTCAATCTCTTTGTTTTCCTCAGAGGTCTGGATAATGAGAAACCCGCATCAAATTTGCAGGCGTATCTGGCTGTGCATCTGTCAGTTTTACTTGTCTGCAAATTGTGACTTTGTTTACTAGCTTAAGGCCGACCGGTAATCTCCGCTATGTATGCTGTAAAACATGGAAGTAGCCTGCCAACTTCCATCACTTTTACCACAAGATGTTTTTCGCTTTTAACATTTTTCAGAAGGAAGCACACAACAGGATAATACGGCTTTGAAGATTTAACACAAGTCCTTTTTTTTTGTTTGTTTGTTTGGGTGCAACGGCAACTTACACGCGTCGGATATGAGTACAACAAACAAAATCAGAAAAGAAAAGATAATACAGAGACCGAGGCACTGATGCACGGTCGCCCCAGATGAATCCTCCCAAGTGGTGGGCTGCAAATGAGGCCACCCATCGGCCATGCTGTTCGTCTTCCTGTAGACGTGTGTGGCCCACGAGAGACCATCCTCGTTTTTCTCAAGGAGAACACTGCAATCTATGTTAGTACCGCTATCACTTCAGCAGAGTCGTGACTCCAACCAAACTGCATCTACCTTCCATGGACCAGCAAGAATCTGTGCAGGGTTTGGACACAGCCAGGGCCAGCATACAAATGGCCATCTATATACCTTATGAACACAGGTAGACAATGGGCAAACACTTCCACAGACTAAACCACTATTCTAAACCACTTATCAATACGAGCTTTACCAAGATAAGAAATTGTGTGTGGAAGCAAGGAATGGTGCGTATCATGTCTCATCTTCCGAGTTCCTTAGGGCTACTTAATGTCATCTTCTCTCCCGCCATGCATTCCGTCTGCAATGGACTGACACTGCATCTATAAAGTAAGCAGCAAAGCAGGTTTTCTTCAGACTAGGTAAATATTGCTCGAGGCAAAGAGAAAGCTAGGTTACAGACTCACCTTGGAGTGTATTCATAACTCCGGATGCAATCTAATGCTTGTTGGTTTCTCATAAGTAGATGGTGCAACTCACTTTGCCTAAGTGACTTCGGCTCCCTGCCAGCCAAAGTTCCTGCATTTTTTAGCACAGTTCCTCTCACAGTGGGAACCCAGTATGGGCCACTTCAGGACAACCAAACACCTGAAGCGACTTCCCCCATAAGTGAAGCGACTTCTGATGCCCTCCTATGCGCAACCAAACTTGTAACTACCCAGTTGTCCAAATTGGGTCCTACTTCTAGGATCCCCAGATATGAGCTTAGGAGAGTACCTTCAGTTGTGGATCAAGTCTCGACTTGGAATGCACAATTTGTCTCACTTTCTCTGAAATAGGTGCTCATGGAGCCTTCAAGTTTGTTGTGGTTACATTTTGGAAAGGCCAAGAGTGAATAAGGCTCGTCACCTGAATCAAGAGCAGGACCAGGACCAGGAACTGGATTTCTAGAAAATATTTGAATAGCGAATTGTGTAGGAAGCAGGTAGAGATACAACATTCTGGAAAGATTCCAAAGCAAGTTTGACTCCTTTGGTAGATGGGTCTGGCTCATAAGGTAAGAAGTGCTTTATTCCAGGCTCAATCACTTGGTCCTTTCAAGGGCTACTTCCTCTATCAAAGAGAGTTGTTAGATCGAGTCCATGCAAGGAATTTCATGCAACATCTCAGATTCAGGTGTATCACCAATGCTTCCTTTGCTTCGAGTCGCAGAGCAGCAACAGCCATGTTTTCATCCTCTTGAGAGTGTATCCCTGGAGCAATTTCATATATAAATAATCTCTTTGTTTCCTTTCCCTAATTTAGTAGCGTGAAAGCTGAGCCAGGCGTAATGCTGTCCTAAGCTTCCCTGCATCCCTTTTAAACCCCGAACTTTGAAGTCCAGCAGTAACGGCACGTTGGGCAGATCTGAGAACATTCATGCCTTCCCTTAAGCAAGTCAGCAAGAGCTTGGATGCCACACGAAACCGACCCTTCCTGCATAGGCCATGCACCAATGATGTGTATGTGAAAGGATCCTTGGAATTCATCTTATTGAATAACTTCATGGCAGAATCCACCTCTCCCACCTTACACAGCCCATCAATCAAGCAATTATAAGCTACCAAGTTTGACTGGAAGCCCCTCATCTCCATCAATTGCAACTGCTTGTGGGCAGCATCAACGTGACCCATTTTACACAACGCATCGACCAAAATAGAGTACGTATACTCATCACCCTCAAGGCCACCTTCTTCCATCTCATTCAGCAACCGGAATGCAGTTTCTAAATTTCCTTCTCTGCAAAGCAGATAAATTAGAGTGTTATAACATGCTTTATCAAGGCCAATACCATTTCCCAACATTTGCTTGACACAAGCATTAGCATCTTTAATCATACCTTTCTTGGTCAATGCGCTGATTACTGTGCAATAGGCAAAGACATCTGAATTGTACCCTTTATTCATCATTTCAGAAAAAATCTCAAATCCTTGCTCAAATTTCCCAGATCTAAAGCAGCACTTCATAACTGTCGTATAAGTTATGGCATTTGGAGCATAACCTGATTCTCCAAGTTCCTTGAGAATCCTTCTTGCCTGACCCATCCTGCCAGATTTACAGAGCCCGTCTATAATTGTATTATATGTCACCAGCCCCGCAGAAAACCCAAACCTTTGCAAGTTTCTAAACAGTCTCAGAGCATTCCCTGCCTTCCCCACCTTGCACAAACCATTTATTAAAGTATTATATGTAGCCGATGAAGGGGTGATATTTTTCAAGATCATATCCATATAAATCTTGTAGGCCTCCTCCGGGTATCCAGATTTAAACAAACAGTGCATCAGAGTGTTATAGCTCCATTCATCAGGAGCAAGTCCAGTCTGCAACATTTCTTCGAACAGCTCCAGCGAGCGTGATGGAAGGCAATATCGAGTAGCCCCAGCAATTAAAGAATTGTAAGTAATTACATCAGGTTTTACGCCTGCTTCTCTCATTCTATAAAGAATCGAGTATGCTTCATTTATCCCGACAAAGCGGCAATATGCCGTAATCAATGTATTGTATGTTACAACATCTGGAATATATCCGAGTCTTATACCGTCAATTAAAACAGCCTCGGCTTTTTCTAAATTCCTAGCTTTACACAGGGAAGCTATGGAGATATTCAGCAGTTGAGTCGAAAATCCACATATTTCTCTTGATAAAGGCATATAGAATGAACAAAATGGTACCTAAATCAGCACAAAAACAATCCATACATATAAAACTTGTCACACAAAACCATAAAAAAAAAAAAAAATCATTTTGGATATTGAGTATCATTAGCCGCGAACAGGTGATACGCAAATACAGAAGCATTGATAGAGCCATCAAATCGGAAACTACAGCATAGTTTTTGCATAGCATAGCCTTTCCAAATGAAATCAAGGAATTTACCAGCAAAACTGACTCTTTTCAAAACCTCCCGCAAATAGTATGGAAATTATGCCTATAAAAGATGTTGCTTTGATGGATATTGTCGCCACAAACTGCTCCCCCAAATAAATAAATAATAATAAATGTAATCGAACAGGTGGTGGGCACGCAGAGAGGAGGAGGGAGTAGCAAAGGAAAGGCGGATGCATGCATACCAGGGTGGCGGCGGAGACGGCGCCGGCGAAGTCGTCGGCGATCGAATCTCGGTAGCGGAGGTGTGGCACGAGAAGCAGCGAGAGTGTCCAAGCGTCAGAATTAAGGAATGGTGATGGGAGCTAAAAAAATCGGGAGAGAAGGATGGGGAATGGATCTTGGGACAGAGGATGCGGCCAAAAAGGGTTAACAGAGGAGGGGATAAAGGGGGAAGAACGCCCCCGCCATCAAGCTCGTATCTCGGTGCACCATTATAGAAACAAGCGGCTTTGATTGGCCGCGTGCATGCCACGCTGGTACACCCGGTGTAGGCAATAATTTCTCGTTTCTCCCGGGGGATTGACTCTGGGATCTCCTGTCGTTCACGGATCACAAAACATCCATGACCTCCGCGCTGGTTTGCACCCTTATTTCCAAGTTGGACACGTGTCCAGCTGACCTGTGCCTATGTACCGGATTATGGCTTATGCGACAGCTCCACCATAACGAGATCTGAAGCATCGCAGCAAGAACAATCTAGCAATTTAGAAGAACCATAACAAAATTTGGACACCTCTCTAAAGAATAAGAAGTAACAATTGTTCGAGGTTGAATTACCGCTTGGTCGATGCATGGCAAAAGACTGGAGTTATATCTTTCGCAAAAATTAAAAAAAAAAAATCTCCTTTGCAAGAATCCACTATTTGATCATTTATAGCATAATTCTTAGATTCTACCAATCATCTACTTGCACAGACCTAAAAGTGATTAATGGATAATCGGATTGTGGATTCGTGGGAAGAAAAGTGAAATTATCTTTCACAGAAAAATACACTCTCCATGCATCGACAAATATAATGCAAACAATGCTAAACCCAAAAATCTCTCACAAAAAAGAGTTAAATGGCTAATTTATGCCTTCCGAGTTGGTACTTGGAATGGCAGGTCATATTGACAGTGCACAGGCAGCGAAACAATGCATAAATTCTAAACCCTAAATCCGTCTAAACCAAAAAGATAGAAAACAATAGAAATAATAATAATAATAATAACAGCTCTCATAGATTTTTATCTATAACTTCTACATCATCATTTTCAAAAAAAATCTAGTATGCAATCACGGCCGTCCGCACATCATGCAACCGCCGTGATTGCACGGATCCTGTATATTAAAAATATAATGTGCCATAATAAAACACCGTCGGCCAAAGCTCGGGCTGCCTTGGTTTTCTTGTGGAGCAAGGCAAGTGGGGAGTGGGGATATAGCGAAGAGGAACACAAGCTAAATAGATCTAGAGTTTAATCGAGAGAGAAGGAGGTTAGGTCGCCGCCATGGCTCCGGAGCTCGAGGAGGACACGAACGAGAAGAACCCTCGCCCGCTCGACGAGGACGATATCGCGCTTCTCAAGACCTACGTACGCCTACCTCTCCCGATCCGCCCCCCCACCCAACCCAATCTACTCTCAAATCCTAGTCTTTGATGCAAATTGGTTTTGAATTCAGGCGGAGGATCTGTTCAATTTTCTAACCTATGTTCTGAATCTTTTACTCCCCCGCCCCCTCCCCCCATGGATTTTGTCGTCGGGATATGGGTTAAATCTGTTTAATGGATCTATTATATCATCAGTTGGTAAATTGAATTGTTGCGCTGTTGTTCGATGACAGGGCCTAGGACCTTACTCAGCTAGCATCAAGAAAGCAGAGAAGGAAATTAAGGAGATGGCAAAGAAGGTCAATGATCTCTGTGGTAGGTGGTGGTTATATTTAGTTCAGAGCGTGCTTTCTTATCTTATCTTTTAATTCATAATTTTGGGCATTATAAGCATTGTGGTATATAGAAGGAAATATAGAAGAAGTGCAACAAACCTAGTCCTTTATCTTTATTGGTGTACTACAAAGATAATTATTGAACTAAAGCTTTCAATTTATTGATTGTTCAATATTGGTTTGACAGCCATGTAGATCTTCTAGAACGATACCTTATTTATAAGGTTGGTATGATTCTTTTGAATTATAATCTTTGTTAAAACTATGGCAGGCTCCTCTTTTACCTTTGCATGTGATAATTCCTTTTGGCAGAAGGAGGTACAAAATTTTAAAGTCTAGAGTTATATACTTAAGCTGCTGATGGTTCTACTAGTTGTATCAGAGTGTAAATCCCTGGAATGCTGTCGAAGTTTTCTAAATTGCTGCTAACCATATTTCAATTCTTATATGGTATCATTTTACAGAATTATTTTTCAAGATATAATTTTAAAATCGTGTTGGAATGAAATATGCTATACTACTTGATGGCACTTTGATATATGAAATCTGAAATTTATGAGGTTCAGGTTATAGGATACTGAACTTGGGCAAAAAGATTTTACTTTTTCTTAAATATCTTTAATGTAACATTGCAGGCTTATAAATCTTCTCAAAACTCGTTAAGTCTAAGGTTAATGTAAACAAAATTCTGTCCAGCATTTTCAAAAATAAAGAAATATGAGAAAATTAGCATAGATAAAACATATACACTTAATTTGGCTTTATAAGTTAGTTTTAGTTAAAACATCAAAACCATCTCCAGTGTTGGACTGATTCCAACCAGATCGAAACATTCATATTTGGTTTTGGAGTTTTGAGCAAAACCTCAAACCATGTTGTAAACTATCCTGTTCACGGGAGTTCTAACAATCAAACAAAAGAATAACTAGATAATCTTGATTCATTACAAGCAACTTTGGCAATTGGACCTTCCATGTTAGAAACATAGTCTTCATTTTCTTGGAGCACTTCCTAGGTTAAAATAATCATTTGAAAGGAAAATAACACATAATGCTTGACGACTGCGGAGGTAACTTTCACCTAGGGAAATATTAAGGGCCAAGGCTGAGAGTGGGTTTTATCATCTTAGACCTATTGTGTAGAAAAGGGAGCGTTAGATGTACAGTTTAAAAGAATTTGAGTAAGATGAATGGAAGAAATGCTAGTGTTATTGCTAATTGCAGCTTGTTCTAGGCCTGTTATTGAAAATTATTTTCAAAATGCACTGACTAGAATTATCTTCAAGAAAAAACTCAATTTTCTATTTAAATGGGCTTTGTAGAATCGCCCACCATCATATGTGGGAAACTATCGCAATTGTTAGGTCTCTAACACGTGTTTTCTTCAATCAAATGTCAGGAATCAAAGAGTCTGACACCGGTTTAGCTGCACCAAGCCAGTGGGATTTAGTCTCTGATAAGCAAATGATGCAAGAAGAACAACCTTTACAAGTACATATTTTTATTTTTTATTTAGCAGATCATTGAAGATATTGTTTATATGTCACAGTCACTCACACACACACACAGAGAGAGAGAGAGAGAGATGTGGGCATGCACGAACTCATATATATGAATTTGTAGCTTGCTGCTTTCTCTTTCAGATTATTCAAATTCTAAGACAGATTTTCATTTCTTCAAAGGTTGCTAGGTGTACGAAGATTATAAATCCAAACACTGAAGATGCTAAATATGTGATAAATGTAAAGCAAATTGCCAAGGTATATTCTCTGACTTTGATTAAACGCTTGATTTCAAAGGATTGATTTATTTCAGAGAACCTCAATCTGGAAGACTGAAGATAATTTATTCCCCATGTACAGTTTGTGGTTGGCTTGGGTGACAAAGTCTCTCCAACTGATATTGAAGAAGGCATGCGTGTAGGGTAAGGCTATAAATTTCTTCTCTTGATAACTCCCTCGCATTTAACTGAGAATTGTTTACCTAGCTTATTTCTAGCTAGTTTTAGTTGAGAAACATTATTTATCCTTTATATCTGTATATAATATAGTAAATTTTGTTTTTCCTTGAATTTTTGGATTTGAATATCATAAACAACTTATACACGGGTGCAATCATGTCGGCACTAGAGCAGTGGTTCCTGTCAAAAATTGGCAGTTAGGCATGCTTGGGTGTGAGAACTATTAAGATAGGTAACCCCTGGTGTTGCACCTGTTTTCAAAGTTCTCTTAAAAAAATAGTATGCTGGAAAATATCATAAATAACTTATGTATTATTTGTAGCAAAAACTGTTCTAGTTATTCTAATCTTTTAATAATTTTGAGCATAGTTCTGTTGGTCTCCCACTTGAAACCAATAATGCTAAAAAGAAAATTTAGTTTTAAAGCTCTAGTTCTATTCTTACCTCACCCTTGTTAGTTATATTATGTCATATTAGTTTGTCAGTTTTGACTTTAATGAGTTATGCTATAGATAATAGTTGATTGCAATTTATTGCTCCAAATTGTTAGAAAAATCAAATTAATGCATTCAACAATTATGATGTGTGACCTTGCTTCTAATCTCAAATTCTGCTTTTTTTAACTTGTAGATCTTTTTGTCCTTGTTACAGAGTTGATAGAAATAAATATCAAATTCAGATCCCTCTACCACCAAAGATTGATCCAAGTGTTACGATGATGACGGTAGAAGAGAAGCCTGATGTCACATATAATGATGTTGGTGGATGCAAGGAGCAGATTGAGAAGATGCGAGAGGTATGATTTTTTCTTTTTCTCCTTGGAAAATATTTTCTTGACATCATTTGCACCCATAGGGTTAGTAATTCTTAGAAAATGAGAATTCTCAGGGTGCCTACATTTGCAATGTCCCTCCAAGCATCTTTCAGTAAATTTAGTCTTTATGATTGTAAGGTCCATAACGTTTTGTGCACTGTTCCAATTCAGGTTGTGGAGCTTCCTATGCTTCATCCAGAGAAATTTGTTAAGCTTGGTATAGATCCTCCAAAAGGGGTCCTTTGTTATGGCCCCCCTGGGACTGGTAAAACACTCCTGGCCAGAGCTGTCGCCAATAGAACTGATGCCTGCTTCATTCGTGTCATTGGGAGTGAGCTTGTTCAAAAATATGTTGGAGAAGGTGCTCGGATGGTTCGTGAACTTTTTCAGGTTGTTGAAATTCCAGATATATGATAGCAAGTTTTCCCCCCTCTTCAGGATAAATATATTTCAAAATTTTCATTCAGTGGTCAACACGTTTCCTGAGGAGCATTTTGAACTTCTTTCTTATTTGATAAGTCTCTAGAATTAGCTTATTGACCCATTTATCATTTTAGATGGCTCGCTCGAAAAAAGCTTGCATTGTGTTTTTTGATGAAGTTGATGCCATTGGCGGTGCTCGTTTTGATGATGGTGTTGGTGGTGACAATGAAGTTCAACGCACCATGCTTGAAATTGTCAATCAACTTGATGGATTTGATGCTAGAGGAAACATCAAGGTTCTAATGGCAACCAATAGGTATGTGCCATCTTGCATCCTGCTCTTTCACTTGTTTTGTGATCCAAATTAGCATTACCACACATGGTCTCACTTTATTTCTGAAGACTTGAGTTTCCACCTGTCCAGCGATGAAAGCTATTCTTAAACCACATATCTAATATCTAGCATGACTTTCTTATAACTTTCTGGGTGATGTGATCAATTGGCTTTACAATTCTGTACTTTATACGCCATCCAAGCAGGCTTTTGTATGTATACTTTTTTTTTGTTCTTTTAGTGGTTTTGTTTTGTTTGTTTGTTTGTTTTCTTCCATTAGAATATTTCTTAAATCTATGCACTTGGGCAACCAAATAAAGAAGTCCTTTTTTTATGGGAGAAAGCCATCTAGTAGTGTTACTTGGACATGTGACACAGGTGTCAAGTATCAGGGTTTCCAGAAGAATCTGACATGGGGACTATTTGAAGATCAGACATGGGGGAATGTCTATATCCCATATATTTGTGTAAATATTTATTGATTTGTCTATGTCGAATAATGAGCTAGACCCGTTGCTCCTTTAGTTGTCAAAATTGATAAAGGTGTTGATAATTGGTATGCTAGACCTAATAAATTTCATGAAGAATTATGAAAAGTAGAGATATAATGATGATGATAATGTTATGATTTAATGGCATGAAGTGTCAAAGAGTGTTATGAAATGTCCCAAGTGTCCAAGTGTATAACATGTCAGAAAACTCAAAAATTGGAGTGTGTGGATAACACTGCCATCGGGGGATGTGGGGGTTTGGTGGACCCCTTCTAGTTCATTGATAGAGGTTAAAAAGGTACAAGGTATGCCTAGTCAAACTAGAGAACTTGGGTACTGCCTGAAGAAAGGAGGAAAAATTTTCTCCCAAAAAGAAAACAAAGAAAATATGGCTCAACGCAAGTAAGAAACGAAACCGCACCAAATCACAAGACTTTAATGCAAAATGCTCCAAATTGAAGGCAAATTACTGCCCCAAAATAGCAAATAGTCTCACTCAATTACACTTGAGAACTTACAAACTACCCACCTTAAAAGGCAGTACAAAAACAGGAGGAACCAAATTCAGTCCTATATGTCACCAAATTAACTGTCCTAGTATACAGCCCAGTAGGGAAATAAAGGTTACCTCATTGATCATACCCCTCCAAAAACTGGAGGTTGTGGGTTCGAATCCTGAGTGGCGTCCTCAAGATTTTGACCCAGGTAATTATAATGCAGGTGGCACTTCGTCCTACTCTATCCAAGAAAGAACCTTCCACCCCAATAACAGTCATTAAGCCCTTCATGAAGTAGCTTTCTTATTGCGTCTGTTACAAACAAGCATAACTTTGTTTGGACTTACAAGCAATACTCTTTACAGGGCTGTTTGGATGCTGGTGCGTATTATCGTTGAGCTGAGAATAAGTTAATCATGGGAGGGGAGAATCCTACCAATTGGGGGAAAACTTAATATGATCCCAAAAAAGTGGGCATATGGAAAACCACCTTTTGAATGGAATTGGTTATCTTAATGTTTTGGAATTGCAGGATTTATGGAGTGCTTCCCCACCCCCGCCAAACCTGCCCCCGCACCCCCCCCAAATGCACACGCACAAATGTACTTGACCCTGGCCTAAAGAAGGCCTCATCCGAGTCAACAGTTTGTTATTCATTTCTATAGGAAATCTTTTGTTGCTTGATGATCGTTCTGGATGCAACAGAGGTTTCATGAACTCTGGCAAGTTTCCAACCTTGCCTATTGGATATGGGGAGTCTAAAGCTTCGTCTATTCAGGTTTTCTAACCAAATATATTTGTAGTAACTTAACATGGTACTCATAATTGATCAGCTCCCAGTCCTGAGTCCTGGTGTTAAGCTTGTTAATAGGTGGTCTACTTTTAGCGTGCCTGAGAGGTGTGTAGTATCAAAGTCAAATTCTGATTCTCTTGTTTTTTTCTGCATTTACTTCAATATGAATGATAAAATAAAAAAAATGAGAAGTCAAACTGTGCAAGTTGCAGCCAGGCTGCGCTGCTTGGAGCCAGATTTGTTATTTCATGCCATATCGTTTCTCTTGGGCTGCATTTGGAAGCAGATTAAAGAATTTGAACTGGGTTAAATGTAGTAATCTTGAGGGGAAAAGAGTGGGTTAAATTATTCCACCATTTCATTGGAAGAAGTTATTACTGGGTTAAGTGGGGTAAATAGGCTAGGAAAAGAAAAGGTAAAGCATTTATGAAGTACCCATTTTTGTGAAATACGAGTTCTGCCCTCCCGAAAGATGGTTTCTTCCATAGTTCTAACAATGCCTACTTTCATTAAAAAGTTTGCCCTATTCTCTAGTTTCTAGTTTACCTACAAGCAAATACTGAATCTAACCATTTTATTTACTGCTTTGCTTGGCATAATAATCCAGACCTGATACTTTAGACCCAGCACTTTTGCGTCCTGGACGATTGGATCGTAAGGTTGAGTTTGGTCTGCCTGATTTGGAGAGCCGAAGCCAGATATTCAAGATCCACACAAGAACCATGAACTGTGAGAGGGATATTCGATTTGAGCTTCTCGCTCGTCTCTGCCCAAATTCCACTGGTGAGCTATTTTTCATGGATTGATTTTTAATTATATTATTTTGCTGGTGTCTTATGAATTCTCAATGCAAGATGTTCGCCTGGCATGTGGATTGGTTTTCAATATCTATAGTGCAAATCCGTCATCATAGCTCCTTTCAAATTGTATGTCACTTTAAGAACACCAATGATGTTATGACACCCCCTTGTAAACTGTAGACATGTTCTATATGATAGTTGTGGACCTAATATAGCACATGCCAAATCCTTGTATCCTGTTCAAGCTTCTGATTTTGTTCTTCTATTGTCGGGTTCTTGTTTAGGTGCTGACATAAGGAGTGTGTGCACTGAAGCTGGAATGTATGCAATTCGGGCACGAAGGAAGACGGTAACCGAGAAAGACTTTCTTGATGCAGTGAATAAGGTTATTAAAGGATATCAGAAGTTCAGTGCAACACCAAAGTACATGGTCTACAACTAACAGAAGTCTTGTGTTGTTCATGATGGAAGGAGGCATAATTTCTTTTGGTGGATGTACTTTTTTATCCTGCGTGAACTTATATTGATCCATTTCTTATCCTGCAAGCACGATTGGAAGTGTTATAGCCTATAAGTTGCATGATGCTCATGGTTCTCATTTTGGATCGCTATGAATGTAAACCATGGTTGAACTCATCCAATTTGACTCTCTATTTTCGAGTTAGAAGTGTGTCCATCCTTTGAGCGATTGACTAAGGATATTTATATTAAAATAATTTTTTGCAAAATATTATTTTTCTTATATTCTTGAGTTAGTTGAAAAGTTTGAATGGAAAATATATATCTTAAAGATTTTAACAGATAATGTTTTTTATTATTTAGTTTTAATATTTAGGTAAATAATTCAAGGTATAAATCTGTAATTAAGTTAAAAATCATAATTTGTCCTACATGTCTTTATATATTTCTTTCCGATCTTGCAGAGTAAAATATTTGGATGTGCGTTTGAAGCCTATTCCCATGAATCCCATCTCTGTATCCATGCGACCCTTTTCATAGATAATGTGAGAAGTCTTAACAGGTCTTAAAAAAAAAAAAAAAAATACTTGCCTGTTCTTTTTACAGAGTTTGCTGCTTTGTTACGTAGGATTGCTATATTTAACTTTCTAAGGAAATGATGGGGCTACAAATAAAATAATGGAAGTTAAACTATAGTGAAAGCCATATTCTCAAGCAACAAAATACCAAATCACTAACCTCGTACTTTTTTAGCTTCAAACTTGGAAGTAAGGCAAAACGAAATTTGATAATGACCAGGTCATGGTATTTGTAGTGTGAACTGTGAAGCCAAGGGTCGGTACAAGATATCCTCCAGTGGTTCATGGCTGCATGTTGTTATCAACAAGAATAGTTTGCATATAAAATTTTTAAAAATAAAATAACAGATTGATCCTTAGTACCAGCACAGGAGATTCAAATTTGGTATTAGATTTTCCAACTTCATATACAAACAAATTAAACATTAATTTATAAAAAAATCATGTACATGTATTTTGGAATCTAGACCTACTCTCCAATTATCTCATTGTCAAAAATCCAAAGCCTGAATCTATATGACACTTGATATCTAAATTTACACTGAATATTGAAATTTTTTCCATTTTGCTCATAATAAAAAGCTGTGTTTAATAGTTGATGGGGCATCAATGCATCATCGATAATGTCAGATATTATTTGTCAAGCATCTTTTGTCCTGACTATGCTTCTTGTACTTGTGGGCATCTTCAAACGTGACCTTCCTATGATAAAGACATGATGCTGGGGTCAAGATCATCTCATAAAGCAATGAGCTAGTGGCTAAGCAACAATCTATTTAATTCTCTTAAATTTCAATTTAATCTCTATAATTAAGCATTAAAGAATATACTATAATATATACTTTGTTCCATGAAATATACTGCATAGATATTCTCATTTTCTCATTTTCTCATGAATTAAACAATTTGCATGGTCATGCTGACTTGGCCATCGATCACAATTTGGCTTATCTATTTTATTTATGGATAATTTTTTTAATTATATCAAGATTAACATCTTAATACCCTCGCTTTTCAAAATCGGGGTTAGAAAGCTCTTTGTGACAATTAGGATTTTTAATATTTTATTAATTAAGTATTTTTTAGTAAAAACCATATTTATTTTAAAAAATAAAATAAAATTTTGAAATCATTTTTTGTCCTCAATTGCTTTGTAAATTTTTTTTTTTTTGCACACCACCCATTAAGGATATTTTAGTTATTTTAATTTAAAAATTATTAATATTTTAACGGCATTAAATGTGGTGGATACATATGAAAAATAAAGATAAAAAATAGTATAATAGCAAAACAAGTATTTTACGAGGGTATACATGTAAATATTAATTTGGAAGGATATTTATGCAAAATTCGATATTTAAAAAATATTTATATAAAAAAATCTTAATATTAAAAATATTTATTTATTTAATTTAATTTTTTGATCTTTCTTTTTGTTTTTTGTCCAGGATCCAATTGGTGCCCCCAGCTGCATATCAATCAAGTTACCTTCGGGGGAACACTGGAGTCAGTGCTGCATCCAATTTACAGCCTATCCGGCTGATTCTGACCATTGGATCACCAAAACCATTCTCGGACAGCCGTGCAAAAAGATGCCACCGTACATCGTACGGTCCAGATCGTACGCGAGGCGGCCCAATCATTATCGCCCTCGAGTCGGTGCCCAAAAAAAAAGCCCACCACCCCGGAAGAAGCGCGTGATCGGAATTCGCGGAAAAGCCTCTTCAAAACCATTCGCAAACAATACTTCCGAAAACCCTAAAAAACAAAAGAAGAGAGGTGGGCGAGTGTTTTCGAAGAAATCCCGAATTCATAACCGTTTTAGTCTCTCTCCGATTCCGGGACGCCTGTGGGAGCGAGAATTCTTCCTCTTCCCCCAATTGCCCGGCTTTAATTCGATTTTTTTCTTATTTTTCTAGTTTTAATTGCTTCGTCTGAGATTTTGGTTTCGGGGGCGTCTCGCCGGTTATTGTGGGATTTCGGGTTCTTACGGCACCAAGCAGTCATCTTTTCCTTCATATTTGGATCGGAATAGTTTTTTTTCGTTTTCGCCGGTTGGATGTCGATTTTTTTCAGTTTATCTGAAACAGTATTGATTCGATTCTGGTTGTGAAATCCTGATTTCTTTCTGTTTTGAACCGGAAAGATCGTTTCTTTGGACACAAATCGTTGATTTTTTATGAAAGGTTAGCAGGTGATTTTTTTTCCCTTTCAAACCGCCGTTTTTGATTCATACATCGTTGCTCTTCCTTTTGGATTTCTTCGCGCTTTGGTTCTTTGGTAATTTTTGCAAAATTTTATTGATTTATTCTTTATGGATTTTTGCAAAATTTTATTGATTTTTTTATGGATTCTGCCTGACTTTTAGTTGGAGGATTTCTGTTTCTTGGGATTTGGGCTGTTGTTAGTGTCAGAGCGTTTCGATTTCACTGGAATGTGTGCAAAGTGATGTTAAATAGAGAAGCTTTGCGATTGTTCTCGTCTCAATTAGACTCTTTGGAGTAGTCGTGCTTCGATGACCTTAACTAGGCATCCCTTCTCTGCAAGTTTCTGTGGGTTCAGCCAGTTAAGTGACTCTTATGAGCGAAGTGGACTCCATAGCAAGGGTTGGGTTGATATGGGAATTAGCTCCAGAATTATTTCAAATCATGCCTTGCGTTTGAGAAGTTGCATGGATCGCCATAATGGTGTTTTTAGAAGGGTACATGATGAAACTAGAAAAGCTCATGCTGTAGCGCCTTATTGGCAATTTGTTCGGGATTCTGAAATAGTTTTTGGAGAGGAGGTGGGTGCAAAATTGGTGAATGGAGATGGAGCATGCAGACATGGAAACCCCCTTGGGTTTTCCGACCACTTAATGCCACAGAAATTGGTGGTTGCTGTTGATGTTGATGAAGGTATCTGTTGTAAGCCCATATTTGCTTCTCTGGCATGTGTTTGATTATTGTTATCACTGATATTTTGTTCTTTATATGAGGCTTTCATTACACATTTTTGGTTGAGGTAGGGGCATGCAGTTGCTTTGCAATGATATAACTTATAATTGATGAAATTGATGACCTATACTACTATCTGCGGAAGCTACAGTAAACATTAAGTATTTTATCTTTATGTAGTGTTCCTTAGTTGTAGCTTGTATGCAACTTGCTGAGTTTTGTTTGATAGTTTTGGATCTGGTAAGGAATTTTTAGAAACGAATGATTCCTTGCCACCTTACAGATTAGCAGAAAAGATTACTGTTACCCCGTAGAGCATTAGAGCCTTGCACTGAAATCGGACATACCAACATGGGATTGACCTGTTCATGTGCTCAGTTATTAGTTTTTAGAGAATACTATCTACAAATGCTTCAAATAGAATACTGATATAGACCTTCTCAAGCAGTTTCTGGTTGTTAATGATACACAACCTGTCATCTGAAAGCTGCATTTTTTTCTCTCTTTAAATTGGGTGAGTAACATGTCTTCTGTCTGCTGCTTTAAAATGGCCTCAGCCTTTATATTAGGAGATCTTTTTCTAGAGCGGGAGATATGCTAAATGGCCAAGTCCCTTTAACCTTGCATGGCCTTGACAATGGTGGATGGATGATCATATGATATGTGGGTAGGAGTTTCTTGCCTTTGTGTGTGGAGTTGGGTCCTCATTCTCCTTGTCATCTAGTTTTATGTTTCCAATATTTCTCCCAGCTAAGTGTTATGCTTCTTGGATCGGGTTTAATTGCAAATCTTATAGGAGGTTAGATCAGATCAAGTCATGGATCAAACCATGGATAGTAAGATTTCCACCTTGATTTCTTTTTTTCTTTTGAGAGGACCACCCTGATTTCTTTAGAAATTTAAAAATATAAAAGACATGTGAAAATTAAGAATATGCTAAATTACTATCAATTAAATATAAAAAAACCATGCAAATAAGATGTTTGCACTTTCCAGCATCATAATCACATATGCACTATGCCTGATAAGCCAGTAATGTAGCTATACCACTTACAATCTAGTTATTCTTTTAAGTGCAATTTTTTAGTAAAAAAATGAGAATCAGGTTGAGTAAATGGTTGTATAAATACTGAAATTTGCCTCTTCCTTTTAATTCATGAACTTCAAAATTTCCTTGTCCATACATTGTTAGAAGTTAAAAACTCTTGTTCTAAGCTTATCAATTTTACATGCTCAAAGCTTATTGGTGTTACATAAATAATTTTAAATGTCATAATTCAAATAGAAAAATAGAAAATAGATTTTCATATGATTGAATATGTAAATAAAAATGATTAAGTTAGATCCAATGTTTTAAGGGATTGTAAGATCCATAATACTGATCTAGATATGATGACCCTAATTGATTCTGATCCAAGGATGAGGTCTATATCATTTGGGGCTATTTTGATCTTTATTGTAGTCGTAAGTTCTTAACAACAATGGCTTTGCAACCTTGTATTCGTTATTTAGATTAAGGTTTTCTACACTGAGCTGTACCACCTGGTACTGGGCTTACTATGTTGGTAAGTCTCTAGTATGGTACGGGGGCTCGATATGGTACTATACTGACACATGGTATAGCTGTTGCCTCAACTCCAATAGTGTACCATGTGTCGGTGTACAGTTCCAACCTGTACTATACTAGTAAACTACTAATAAGATGCCTTGTACTCTACAAAAAACCTTGATTTGGATAAAACTTTATTTTAGCTTTGATTGGCACTGGATGTCAAATCATCTTTAACAGGCTTTTTTTACAAATTGTATGGACAAAAGTGATGAGCAATTTTAATTATTATGAGAAATCGAGTTGCATCACTTTTGACGTGAATTTCAGTTATAGCTATTGCTTAGAGAGCTGAGATGTTAAAAGCAAAGAAGACCCATTGATTTGTGACTTATTTTAAGGTTTCTTGACCCACATATTGTGCTTCAAATGGAATATTTCCACTGAAGGCAAACCACTTTTGGTAGATCTTATAAGGCATGCTTGTTTTTACTGCAAATCATGAAAATTCAAATTTATCATATGCGTCATTAGTAAGCCTGCTGCTATTAAAAACTAAGCTAATCATACCATCTATCCAAATTAGTCAATGTTGATCAGTGTTACTTGTATATCTTTAAAACTTGGTTGCACCTAGATGCTAATAATGGCAATTACAGGGGGGCAGGTGGCCAAGAGACTGCATGGTGCTTAGGCAAGTGCGTAGGCAGATTAAATACATATACACAAAACTAGTAGAAATATATTAGAAGGTTTCACATTTATTTGAGGATCTGTTTTAGTGTGACATGGCATCAACTAGTTGTGATGCAAATTTTTCTTGCATATTATTCCACGGTATTAATCTGTTGGCCAAAAAAAACATTTTCAAGAATTTAAGTTAATACAGCAAGCAACTCTAGCAAATAATGAATAATCAATGAAAATTTGAAGCAAACAATCAATCAATAATTAATAAAATTCATGAGTTGTATTTAAGTAAGATGTTTGGGCATTGGTCATATTTTCTTCATACTGCCTTACCTACTATATTACTCACCTAGAAGATAGTCCAGTCCACCTAGGCTTTCTAGGCCTAGGCCCTGGTGGCCTACATGTAGGGCACGTCTAGGTGGTTGACCCATAAGCAGAGTGGCTAGGAACTGTGTAAGATCATCTACTTATAGCTGTAAAATAAACTATCGACTTTTGTCATTTCTTAGTGAACGAATGGGTTGCACTAGATACCCATCCTGCACCGTCTGCCCAATTTTTTTTGGGAAGGCCTAGCTCTGTGCTTGAGTCCCTAGTTAGATCCATATATATGTCTAAAATCTGGGTAAGATACCTTTAATAGTCATGTGCTCATGTTTGGAAACATATATAAACATAATTGCTATCAGTTTCACCCTTTCTTTGTGAGTTTTTAGCTGTTCAATTAAATGATTAAAAAAGATTTTTTCTGGAAAAAACCATATGTCTTCCTTTTTTTTAGGAGATGGTACAATGGTAGACCTCTTTGAGAGATGATTATCAGAGATGTTATAGTTCTTGGGAAGATAATCCTATTGAAGTTACTGCACCGATTTGCTCTTGTAATTTTACATGTCCTTTAATGATCAGTGTGCGTGTTTTTCTGCTAAGACATGGTTAAACCTCTCACCTTGGAAGAAAAATTCATCAATAACATAATTTCCTGGATATGTCCTTATAAGTCTAGGTTTTAACAAATTATGGTGCAGGTCCATACTCCACTTGCCGGTATAGGACATAGTATGTTATACAAAAGCTTACCAACATAGGGAATGGCCGGCATGATATAGCGTAGAAGCCAAGAGAGGGGGAGGGAGGAGGAAAACACCTTTAAGCTTGGCACTAAAGAGTACACAGTCAATTTAGGGCTGGCTCAGACCAGTTGGCCAACGAAATGTCCCTATGGGTATAGGGTACTGGTTCATTGCTCGTGCAATACATACTGGCCAGTACACCCAGTACTCGAATTCTAGGTGTCCATTTTGCACAACATCAAGAGCAAAAGGAAAACAGAAAAATCGAGCTCATATTTTGCAGTGTGTTGTTGGGATGTGCATTTATTTTTTATCCATTGCTTTTTTCCTTTTCCTTCTCTTTGCCTTCAGTTCTTCATACCATAATGCTTTGGGAGGGTTAGGTTCTTTGTTTAATATATTTTTCTCGCTTATGGTGAATAGATTGTAGAAGTCTAGAAACTTTCATAGAAGGTGTCGATCCTTGGAAATTCTAGTTGAGTCTTCATATCACTTTTGAGTTGTACACTTGGTGTCACTTTTGAGTCAGGATCACTTGCATAAGAAAAAACCACTATCCAAGATCTGACAAAAATGTCAATGCCATGTGCTACAGCCTGCAAGCCATCCATGATATCTCTTAATCTTTTCTGTTCAGTGGAACTGCAACCCTTGAATATAAGTTCAAGGACTTGTAAGTATTTAGGTCCAACTTTAATTGCTGATGAGGCAGTCATACTTGGAAGCATACAAGAGGCATGAGCTCTGAAGTTCCAAGGAATAAGCCTCTAAAATTAGCCAGATGCCTACGAGCAGTTTATGTTTGAAGAGTGTCCTTTTAATATAATTTCTTTGTGCAAAATCTGGTGCATGTATGAGTTAGTAGATTGTTTATAAGTTTTTTTGACATTATGTTAAAATTGCCATCTTGATGCCATTGTGTTCTTTAATGGAAGCTGTAAATTATTGCAAGTATAAAATAGGGGCACTGCTATTTTTCTGAAACTTTATGGTTGATGATTGGTATTATTTAATCTGGTCTCTCGGCATTTCTGCTGTAAGCTTGGGAGCTAAGTCTCTCAAAAAAAGTAAAGCAAAGATTTCGTTTTCCTAAACATCATAGTTCTGTTTTGCAAACAGAGGTCATGTATTAATGTCGTGGTTAACTGATTGTATTCTATTATGTATCTTTTTATGGATATATGATCTAATATTTTGGTTCTTGTGATTATCTGATTTTCAGTCCTTGGAAGCTTTCTCTCAGCTTTAAACCAATTTATTGCGGATCGCTACTCTTCTAATCACTCAATGTCAGAGTACTATGTATACGAGTTTTTCAAGGTACCATCCAATGGCTTCACCTTTTTTACTTTTTCTGGTGATTAGGTATATGGAAGCTTGTTCTTGATCTCCCTTAATATAATGAATGATCACACTTTTTGCCTTAGTTCTTTGTTGCAACTCACATGCTTATGTATTTGTATGTGATTCTCAACAGATATGGAATTGTTCTCGAACAGAAGGTATCACTTGGTATCCCACATATTATAAATGCTACATTTTACTTTGTAATGAGAAAGTAATGAGTTATTTGTTCCATACAGTAGAATTTTATTTCTTGTATGTGACAGTATCTACCATTTGTTCTCCTTTATTATATACAGTTTTTTGTTTATTGTGGCAGCTGATATCCGTGTTCACGAGTTCTTTAAAACTGCTTATTTCAAAGAGGGCATTCATCCTATCCCAGGTGCTCGGCATGCTCTTCACAGACTATCTGCATTTTGCAATTTATCAGTGGTGACGTATGTCTTCCTCATATAGATATTTTGTAATGGAGTTCTCATTCTGACTTCTGAAAAATGCAACTATTATGTTTTTACCTACGACAATCGATGCAGTTTATCTGAATAACTTGTTACTTTGAAAAGATCTCGGCAGAATGCAATCAAAGATCACACATTGAAGTGGATTGAAGAGCATTATCCTGGCTTATTTCAGGAGATTCACTTTGGAAATCATTTTGCATTGGATGGACAATCACGGCCAAAATCTGAGATCTGCAAGTAAGCCATATTGATTGAGTTTGTTGCTCTCTTTAGCTTAAAACACGACTTGTTCTACTATTTGCTTTATGCTTGCATGTCTTTCATTGTTTTGGTAAAATTTCGAAGCTGCTTAACAGAAGATGAACCTAATCCCAGACATTTGAATAATGTTCTTTATAGACAGTTGTCTATTTTTTTCTTGCATATTGGATATCATCAACGGGCTGGCATTTAGAAAACATGCTTTTCTCCTACAACATATGGACTCATTTCCTCATCAAGTGTCCTCGGAAGCCTGACATGACCATGAAATGCTAGTACTGTGATATGAATGTGCTTGATAGACCATGTCAGATGCACCAGTAGAATTGAACTATTAAAGAAATAGTATATCATGTACTTAGAGCATAGTGTGCATATTGGTGTCTTTATTTTCATTCTTTCATTCTTTTCATAAGTCTCTGCTTGTAGCACATTACGAATTTGTGTTACTCTGTCTATTTAATCTGCATACACTTGACCTGATGACCTAATGGGCAGGTCTCTGTGAGGATTCATTCCGACACGTGCCCAAGTTTCGTGAATAAATTACAATGAAATACTATGTTTTAATACAGGGTATTCTGTAACTTAAGTCTTATGGCAGGTCTGATCCGATGCTTCTTTTACCCTATATTCCTTTTTAATGAGTTTCAGGGCTCATGCACTGGTATTTCTTAAGAGTTTTTTTTTTGTCCAAGCTCTTTTACATTCCATTTCATTTTCTTTCACTTCTATAGAAATCAACTAATCCTTCAATTTGACCTGAGTTCCAACTATACAAACTGGACTAGTTCTTGAGTCGAATTTATTTACTCCAACAACATTTGTGTTTTCTCCTTGTTTCATTTCCATAAATGGCATCGAAGAGTCAGTATTTTTTATACTAATATCTTGAATTGCTCTTTGCAGGTCTTTGGGAGCCCAAGTCCTGATTGATGACAACCCAAGATATGCTCTTGAATGTGCAGACGTAGGTATTAGAGTCTTACTCTTTGACTATGACAACTCGTATCCGTGGTGCAAGTCTGGCTCGGCAACTTCACACCCCCTGGTGACCAAGGTTCATAACTGGCAAGAAGTAGATCACCAACTGGTCTCCTTGGCAGTTCCTTAGAGCTCGGCTTGCCGTGCATGTGGTACTACTTCAAACATCTTTGGAGGAGCTATCCTGCAATAGTGGCCTCTGATCTCTGATGAGTTTAAATGGAGGCTGAGTTCCTTGCTAGGTACCTTTTCTTGGGGGTTTTTACAGTTGTTGCAGGTCTGTTTCTTTCCAAAAATATATAAAGCAGGGTAATGAATTCGATCAATTATAGATTAGCTATAGAAGGTTGCTGGTCTAAAAATCAAATTTAGTGTTCTCTTTGTCCCACATCAAATGCATTTGGTAGACAGTGCTTCTGTATATATCATTACAGGAACACGGCTTCCTCAATGACTAACTTCATGAAATTTACTAAACCTATGACGAGCCAGTTGCACTTGGGAATTTTGTAACAACATTTATCGATTTAAATAGATAGCAAGCGAACCAGTTTGAGATTCTTGTCTTGATGCTGTGTTTGTGAATGGGAACCGTCACTTCCAATAATTGAGGAAGTACTTCTGTTGATCTTTGACTACCTTTTTAACAATTTCAATAGAGTATTTTTAGAGAAGACTAACTCCTAGGTTGAAATTTAGGTTTGAGGGGCTCCTCTACCTTTTTTTTCACACCTTTTTGATCATATATTATGATTGCTAAGATTAATGGTCATGATGATTGAGCTGTGGAGAGGCCAGTGCTGATACTAGTGTCTCCAAACATTTGTAAACAAAGTAATCGCCATTTAATGTAAAGTATGAAATCATGACTGAGAACCAAATTTTGCACCCAGAGATGTAGAGGAAGGGAGTTGAATCAATTTACAATCCCCTAGAAGAAGAAATTCTCTTGTGAGTGTTTTCTGGACTGTCTTTTGGGGACCCAACACATTGACTATTGGAGCCTTCCACGACTAAACACCAATCAATTTCATGGGTTTGGGCGTAGTTTATCAGCTTACCCATGCAGACACGTACTCCACCAACCAATATCATGTCTTTTTTTAATAATTTTGTCATAAACAGTTCGCAACTAGCTTTTAGAGGGAATCGTGCCAACTAGTGCATAAAATGGGAGCAACGCATAATAAAATGATTGAGACCTGCTCTAATAGTAACATCCCTTTGCTTAGCAACCAGAGATACTAGATTCAAAATGGATTCAGATCCTAAAGGATGCATCTCCAAATAAAGAGACCCAGATATTGATAGCACCTGGTTGCTAACCTTCTTTAGAATGGGATGGAAATCATGCATGTTTTCCCCTGGAGAGATAATTGAAGTCGCTCATTTTCCCATTACAGAGCCTCTGTCAATAAAAGATATTAACCAAGGAAAAAAAGCCAGCATATTCTCTCTATTTAAGAGATGAAATTCTCAACCATTTTACCTCGCAGCAAATCAAATCACATCCTGGAATCTTGTCGTAATGATTCATAGATTTGGCACATCAAAAGTCGTGAAACAATACGCACAGAAAATATGGAGGAAAAGCAGGGCACCATGCTGCTAGTCAGTAACAAACTAGATATCTAGAATATTACATCATGCTCATCAAGAGATGTCAAAGGACATCGAGCAACTTAATAAAATTCTTCAGTACACGAATCTAAGACCCTTGACATTTTCAAGATCAAAGTTTTGCAGCAGAACTCACATACCGTCAGTATGCAATCTCTGCTGATCATGTCACGGTTGCAGCAGGGCCAAGCCATCACAATGCCGAAGACTGACACCATCAACAGCAGTAACCAGAATGGGATCTGCTTTCGCTTTCCAGCATTTTGTATAATCTTTCTGTCTTCACCTTGACGTCTTGCAACTTGTTCAACCACAGTGGAAGGAGGAGAGCTCATATGTTCACTCATCTGCTGTGATGCTAGAGACTCCTTTGGGACCTCTTGTTTTTGGTACATGTCTACATATTCTGGGAACAGCTTCCTGAAGCTTGGGCAGTTTTTGCTGTTAATAGAGAAAGATTACGCTTTCTGAGAACCAGTACTCTGATGAGAGGTACATGGAAGCATACAGAGATAAATTCTCTATAAACTGCAGAATCTCAGTAACTACTGATTACTATTGAAAACGGGCAAAAGTATTCCCAACATTTCACTAGTCTGCACTGATAACTATTGATTTTTATGCCGACAGGAGAAAAAAGAATATCAGTAAACATACTAATAAAAAGTACATCATCACAATTAAGAACGAATAGGATTATAAAAAGAGGAAGAATAATAAATTTGAGAAGTTTGTTTGTGTTTATTGGTATCACTAGTTAAGAGTTTTGCATACACTAAAAGTTAAAGGTGAAGGCCAAATAGTCATCGGAAGTGCTCATGTAACAATTGACCATGCTGTCACATTGGATGCCAAGTTTCTGGCTATGTCACTGGGCTACCGTGTGCGCTTGCGCATCCAGAGACATGCTTGAGTGCATCTGCATACCTACAGCATATACAGATACATAAATATATATATACATTCATGTAATATATACATACATACGTACGTACTGCAAGATCTAGAAAGGGTCGAATGTACGCAACTTTATCCTTGCATGCAGGAAAACTGTTTTCATATTTTAAATCCGTACATTCAGATAATAATGAAATAATCTTACTGTTGTGCTAAAACACGCCATCAAGTTATTTACTAAAGTTATTACTAAAAACTGAATAAATAGGCATATGCAGTCTTTTTTTTTTTTTTTTGCTGAAAACGGGTTCTCATACAGTACGTGTACGAATACACCCAATAAAATCAAAAAACACTAGCTCACGGAGAGCCAGTGGCAAGTCTCTCTCCCCCAGCCAAAAGGTGTACCCTGAATGATGAGCCGCGAAGGCAGCCACCCAGTCGGCTGCCCCATTGGCTTCTCTGAATACATGCTTGGCCTGGATGGCCACCCCAACCCCACACATCATCCCAATATCCCGAACCAAGGGGTGGTCTAAGCCCTCACCCCTCAGCCCCTCCCGGATCCAGCTGATGACTGTAGCCGAGTCGCCCTCCAGTACAATCGATCCAGCCTGCAGTACCTGCCTCGCACATCGAATACCTGCCCAAGCAGCTTGTAGCTCTGCCCCGGGAACTGATGTGCCGAACAACTGACAGCCACCTGCTGCCACCACTCTGGAGTGCGGGTCCCGTATCACAAAACCCGCACCGCCACGCGAACCTCCATCCAGGACCGATCCGTCAAAGTTGACCTTGAGGAAACTCGGGGGTGGGGGCTCCCAGGTGAAGAACACCAGCTGAGGAGCTGCCGAAGCAGAGAAGGAACCCCAGGTGTCCCGAGCTGTCAGAGGTCTATTTGAAGAGGCCCTGAACTCCAATGCCTGTACTCGCGCGAGCTCTGCAACGAACCTCGGTGACACCCTGCGCTCACCAAGGGTGCGGGCGTTCCTCGCCAGCCAGATCTGATGTGCTGTGCAGGTCGCTCGAATAGCCTCCTGACATATCTGCGGCCGGGCCAGCCACTGCTGCATCATCCGTAAAAACTGAGGCCTCCCACGCCAAACCCCCTGCGGGAACCCAGCCCACAACCATGCCGACCTCGCCCACGAATACTGAAAGAGCACGTGGTCGACCGACTCCTCTACACTGCATGTCCCGCACTCTGCAGGGATCCCCCAACCGCGCCTACTCAGCACTGCCCCCGTCGGAAGGCGATCTCATGCCACCTTCCAAAGGAAGAGTGCCGCCCTTGGGTGAAGTCCGGACCTCCAGATCCAAGTGTAATCCTGGCCCGACTCATGCTCCTGCTGGATAACTCTGGCAAGGTCTCCCAGTCTGACACTGGACCGGCAAGAGGTGCCCCAAACCCTGACATCAGCCCCCCCACAACCTGGCACTGGAAGGGACCGGATCCTCTCAGCTAGGTGTCCTCCGAACAACTGTCGCAGCCTATCATCATCCCATGCTGAGTCTCCTGGGGCAAGAAGATCGGAGACCCGCAATCCCTCCACCGCCTCAACATCGATCATAGTCGGCCAACACCTCAGTGGGACGGTGTCCACCCATGGGTCCGCAGTCACATCAATGCTCCGCCCATCACCAATCAGCCATCTGGTGTTCGCCGATACCAAGGGCAAGTACCTCCCAATCTCACGCTACATGAAGGAGACTCGCCGCCCTCTCCATGCCGCCTCTGAGACCTCACGGCCATATGCAGTCTTGAATGTTGTATTTTTTGTGATACACTGCTCACACTGCTTTCACACGGGTACAAACCACCACAGAAAATCCTGAAGGTCATTAAATGCTATCAACTCAGTAGGTACGGCAGTAAGGTCTGTAATCTATAGTCGCTCGTGTTAATCAATTCTATTGTACTCCGCTAGGAACGTACACACGTGTAACTTTTCCGGACTATATAGCCGTAAGGTGCCCACCTATCCATCCAAGTTTGATTTTTTTTTTTTTGGGTACAACCGAGTATGTATTTTTTGATGGAAATCTCTTTGAATTTGTTGCAACATGCGGTAAGAGTTACGAAACAAAAAGAAATATCAAGAATACAGAACATTTACATGGTTCGACATATTGACGTGCAAACACAGGACAGAGACATGCAAAAATTTTACTATTAAATACCTATATAGCGAATCTTCCATTCATGAGCACAGTGGATATCTTCAGATCATGACAATGAATGGCTTTTATTATTGATCTGTAGGTCCCAGACCGAGTCATCCAGTGTTTGAGCCACTCCAGGTCTAGTTCATCCACGGATTTGATTGGGTAGGAAGACGTTGACGCCAACCTAACCCAATTTTTCAAATAGATCGCATATCGGACCCAAACCTGATCCATGGGTCTAAAACATGGGGATGAACCGGACCTAACTGGGTGGGGACGACACTAATCATATTTGCAGCCCTGGGCCTGCATACTGCTGAGCACTTGGAAAAGAATTTAGACATTTTCATTAACTCTTCTTCGTTGGATGGCAGACAAGGTCCCTTTTTTAATCTTTGGGAATACAAGGTTTGGGGCCGCTAGATTAATACAATTCACAGGTTTTTCCACCATATTATAAAGAAAATAAACAAAGGGATCAAGCTAAACATCAGCTGCTTGGTGACGATGCAAACATGAAGAGTCCTCCCAATGTCAAAAACTGCAATCACAAAGAAACAGGGATGAAAACCGAGATAATCCATGACTATGACATCAGGAAATCGGTAAATCTTAACACAATGAAGGTATCAAGGTCTGAACCTTTTAGTGGGGTTACTCCTGCTCGCGATCATTCAGGAAAATGTTGCAATGAGGAACCCCTTGTAGATGCTCATGAACTTAGCCACAAATGCTGTGGAAGACATTGTTGGAGAGATGGAAACAATAAAGAGTTACAGAAGGGTCTAAAAGTATATAATAAACTCACATACACATGGTGTAGCATAAAAACCAGGGCATCACACATCAGAAGCAAAAGCATGACAGCACTGGCATCATCTAAATCCGAAAATCAAGACGTGGTGTATAATGCTTGCATGTACAACTGTCAGTTTGGAAGGGCAAAAAAAAAAAGCACTATGATCCAATAAACTATGTCATAATGATTCTAAAATAATCTATAAACAAACAAATGAAATCAACTTTGTTCGTCCAGAAATTAGATCTGCAGTGACTGGTCAGGGGCTTCAAGCATCCGAATATAGTCAAGCAATTTCTTATAAACCAAAAGGCTTATCATCCTATCTATCCTGTTCCTTAGACCTTAAAGCCAATTTCCAACCAATTATAGGAGGCTCATCACTAATAATCCTGTTTGTCAATTGGATCTCTAGTTCCTGAGAGGATTGCTCAAAAGCGGCATAAAATGTTTACCTAATAATGCTTGCAAATAAACTGATTATGTACATGGCGACTAGTATTCTTGTTTCCAGCTACCATGATTTCAAGATCATAAGTGTTTCTATGTTAAAAATTGTTTATTAACTACAATGCACTGGCATACAGAACCAACTGATCTACACCAATGATCAAATAGTACATATGGCTACACTAACCATAGAGGCTAGTACAAGATCTGTGCTAAGATGAACTACTATAGGTGATGTTTTTTAAACCAACGAATCCAAAATGTGGTAAAATAGTAGCTTCAGGCTAGAGGACCACACCACTTGAGGTCCTGCAAAAGACCTTGTAAACCATTTAAGTGGAGACAAAATTCCTAATCCCTATCAACAGATTTTTTGAAGAACCTCAATGACAGGAAATATTCTTCCTGACAAACTTAGCAGCTCTGAATGTGAACAGTTTGAAATTAAGACACGGAAGCAAGTGGCAGATAGGACATTCATATGTATGTAAGAGCAACTGAAGGGTTTTCATATGACTCATGTAAACTTTAACAAATAATTCTGCTACAGAAGTATAACTTTGTCGATTCGACCGAAAATTAATTCCTCTACAATGCTAATATAAGATAACAGATCAACTGCAAACTACCTAAAACGTTTGATGTGCATTTTTTTGCACCCGCCCTAGGATCTTGCATCCAATTCTACTTTCACACCACATTTTTAGGATATGTTTGGTTGGGGAGAGTTGGGCTTTCGAATGGGAATGGGAACGAGTGACTCCCACTTCAGCCATTTGGTTGAACAAATCCCGTTCCCATTCCTCCTCGGAATGGAAATGCCCTAATCCTCCAAAACCCAATCCCAGCTATTCAAAATCACATTCCACCAACTTTATTTTAAAAATCAATTTTCCAAAAATACCTTTCTGTTTAATTGATTTTCCAAAAATGCTCCAAGTGGCCATACCGACTCTGATTCCAATTATGAACTAAACACGTCAAGGAATATAGCTATTCCTCCAATTCCCAATCCAATCTATTCTGATTCTGATTTCGATCACAAACTAAACACAACCTTAATGCTTCCAACCCATCTTTACGTTTCTTTAATCATTAATATTAGCTTACTAAGATAGTCTTAATTTGATTCAAAATGCATCACTAATTGTTTCCATTAAATTTTGATGGGTCCACTATCTTGCACACCCACTTGCAACCAGGTAAGTAAGGCGCGGTTGCCAGAAATGAACACAACTCCATAATGACATAGCTCTAGTAGAATAAATGATAATATGGAGAAGTAATTTTGTATTCTATGTTTATAAACTTTGCAAGCTTCAGAAAACGTGTATTCTCTGCCTATACTGGGGTACTTGACATCTCATGGCTGCAAAGAAAGAGCATTCTCTTGTCACATCATTCATGTCACTATTTAGCACTTGATAACCTATGAAAAATGCACAGGCTTATGAGGATATAAACTCAATGCTCTATGAAGACCACCTCCTTCAGCCATTTTATTAAAGTGGCATCAAAAAACAATCCGGTTAAGTCTGTAAAGCTTATAAAATGGAAAACAGAACAAAGATACAGCTGATAACAATTATGATGAATGCCTGCAAGAAAGGATAACAAAGGTACCTTCTATGTGGAATATGGCCTTCTGCCCAAGACGCATCCTGTGCTCCTGCAAAAAGCATATAATAAGGTTACGGAAGACTTGATGACGGACAAAAGAACACAGTGACCAAAGTATTAATGCTATTGATGAGGCATAACAATGGGATCACAATTTTGGATACACTTGAATCTGCCATCAAAAATAGAAGACACTTTCATCCAGTTGCTAAGATAATGAGAAAGAGAAATTTAAGGCTTCAGGAAATATAGCTAGGTCAGTTAAGGATTTAGATCAGGGTGATGACATGATGGAGCAAAGTGCTTGTTATGGGTCTTTCTGATAAAACCTTTAGGCTAAACTTTGGTGTCCTCTCCTTAAATGTGATGAGATGAATATGAAGTATCATACCCACAAAAAAAAGTGAATATGAAAAAAAAAAAAAGATATTAAAAGCTTAATCACTCATCAATTCTTTCACTCTAATTATATCAGATTTGTATTAGAGCTTCGATCCTCTAATCAGCAGGGGCCTAATTTAACTTGTGAGCGGTACAACCAAATGAGAGAACAATTGTTGGTGCTCGAAGTACATCAAAGGAAAAAAGCGAGAATGACCACTCCTCTACCTCTGCAAATGATGATGTGAAAGGATGCCTCACTCAACTAGAGAAGACTTCCTGACTCACCGAGCTCGTGTCTCAGCAGGCGCCTTCAAGGCTTCAACTTAGGCATAAGCAAATCTTATTGTAAAGCTATCCCCAATACCTAGAGATGAAGATAAAATGTCAACTAGAGGATACACAGTATAACCATCCTCATCAAACTTTCAAGGTCAAAGCTCGATTCGAGATTCTTGCATGTGATAAAGCTATCAATGTCGTGAAGCAGACAACTAGTTAGACCAATTAGAGACTTATTTCATTATCTACCGATATATTGATGTCCACAAGATTGCCTTTGCCCGTGTAAAGCTTTCCAGCCATGCCCTTACCTAATGGAACTCTTACAAGCGAAGCAATGATATTTCTGATCTTACGTAGAAGAAGTTTTAGAAGTCTAATTAAGAAGCAACTCTATCCAATCATCCATCAAGAAGCTTGGGTCAAGTGCAACACTTTCGATGGAAGTAACGATCAATCTATCTAGGACCACCACCAAGTTCCATAAGCAAGCACTCTCTCTGGATCTCCATTGACAATCATATTTCATGAAATACATTACAAGTCTCCATGAGAATATAAGAAAGGAGCTGAAACTCTTCAAAAGAAGATAAAGGTGAAGCTCAGATGAAGACCATGGGAATCAAAAAGGACATGCCGAGGGAAGGTAGGAAGAGCCACAAAACAAAGAACCAAGACAGAAGTGGCAGCAAATTGGACCAAAAGGGGGAACAAAGCAATAAGCAAGTCACTCCAACTCAAAAAAAAAAGATACCACAACTAATAAGAGATAAGTGGACATATGAAGGAGAACTGTTGAAAGCTTCAACCCAAGTTACAGCCTAAAGAAAAGAAGATAGAGGATCCCAAGAAAAGGAAGGCAGACTTCAACGTTATTGAAGTTGAGGAGCTGCCTCAGCTCTAGCACATAGACTTGAAATAGAGTATAGTGGCTGGAAAAAATAAAGGCAGCAACTGAAGCAGACTCAAAGGAGCAAGGGCTACTCTTCCATTTAAAGATCCAAGTAAAGCAAAGCATCATCGGAGCTATCATGGATCTTGGTAATTATAAGAACCTCATCTCTGAAAGTCTGGTTCAAAGGCTGGGATTGCAGACTACCCCACAACTGCGTTCCTATCCTTTCAATTGGATTTAGAACAATGTCAAGATGAAGATTACCAAGCACTGTACCTTCAAATTTGCTATCATCAAAAAGAACATTGACGAGGTGGCATGCGAAGTGGCTCCTTTGCATGTCTGTCAGGTCATCCTTGGAAGCTTGTAACTCTAAGATTGAGATGCAGTCTTCTATTAGCAACAGAGAAAGTATCGGTTCATGAAAGATGGGAGGGAGTTCATGGGTAACACCACTAAGACACAAGGCATAAATGACCTTCTGACTGCTGCACAGGCGAAGATATTAGTTAATGCTTTCAAGAAATTTTTTTTGCTAATGCTGAAAGACACCAATATCACTGAGTCCCCTAAATAGGCCTTGAATTCCAATCAGAAGGTTGGGATCGGTCAACTTTTTCCAAAATTTTGATGTTTATTTCAGTAGGTGAAGAGGCTGCCGCCTAGAAGAGCCATTAAGCACGAGATCCAGCTGGTTGGAGGTGCGCCTTTACCCAACATGGGCCTTTATTGCAACTGAGTCGTAGAGAACAAATAATTTAGAAGGTAGATCAGTGGAATTCTAGAACAAGGCATGATCGAACAAAGCAACCCACCATGCATGTTATGGTTTTAGTACCAACAAAAGATGATGGTTGGCAGATGTGCATGACTATTGTACCCTGAAGAAGATCATCATTAAGAATCGAAACCCTCTACCCCAAGCTGATGATTTGTTGGATCAACTCAAATAAGCACGCTACTTTACCAAAATGGACTTGAATCCGGCTATTATTAAGTTCGAGTTTGCAAAAAGGACACTTAGAAAACAAATTTCAAGATAAGGAAGCGCTTGTTTGAGTGGTTAGTCATGTTGCTTAGCTTGTGCAATACCCCTGTCACTTTCATGAGGCTGATGAACGAGGTGCTGCACCCCTTGATTGAAAACTTTGTGATAGTGTACCTAGATGATATCTGAATCTGCAACAAGACATGAGAAGATCGCGTCCAACACATCACAAAGGTTTCGGAGGTGTTATAGAAAACCAGCTGAAACTGAAGCCAAACCTCAAGAAGAGTGAGATCGTAAAGCAATCCTTGGTGTTCTTAGGCTTTGTGGTTGGCAGAGGCGAGCTAAAGATTGATTCAGAAAATGTTAAAGTGATCAAAAATTGGCTTAGGTTCAAAACACTGGCAAAGGTGCAAAGCCTTATAGGTGCATGCCAATATTTCCAAAATAGCAGCAGCCTTACATGACCTAACAAAGGCCAATTAGAAGCTTGGGTGGTCTAAGAAGAATGAAGAGACCTTCCAGCTTCTAAAGGAAAAAATCTATAAAGCACCAATCCTAGCATTACCAAATCAGACAAGGACCCTTCGAGATTGGGAATGATGCGTCAGGGTATGCATTGGGATCAGTCTTTCATGCAGAATGGGAGACTAGCAGCATACCACTTGAAGATGTTTCATGGTGCATAGTTCAATTTACATATGATAAGGCAGACAGTGAAGCATTGGCAATCGTTATCTATTGGGCAAGGATACTACTGTGCACAGACCATAAGCCACTTCGGTTCCTCCGCACATAATCCAAGTAGCAACAAACTTGGCACATAAAATGGATGTCTTACATGCAACAATTTTCAATATGGTGATCAAGTATTGATTGGGTACATGGATTCGAGAGGCTCACACTTCGAAAGTTGCAGGACACTTCAAGATTGAGAAGACCACTTAACATAAAGAGATGAGTTGTAGCCCAAGATGCAACAAAACATGGCCCAATTTGTAAAGGGCTACATATTATGCAACATATTGGAGTCCTCCAATAGCAAGCTGGAATTGTGCACACCATTTCCAGTTCCCAGCAGTCCTTGGAAGAGTGTTCCGCTGGATTTCTTGGGAGGATTAACAAGGGCAAGACAGGGCCACAACTACTCGTTTATGATAAATGAACGGTTCAGTAAGATGGTGTGCCTAATTCCTTGCAAGAAGATTATCACAAGCCATGAGATACGATGTGTTGGTACTTGGTACATAGGCGTCTTAGTAGCATACAGTACATAGGCATCTTAGTAGCATACTGACTTGATCCCCAACTAATATAGGCAAGGGGACTGGGTGTTTAGAATCAAAGTGGTAAAAGAACATTCCTACATACAATTTTAACTACAAAAATGAACAAATTAATGAGGTTGACCAGCAAAAAAGCATCTATTAAATGTCAAAGATCCAAATAGATATATATATATATAGAAGCATTAAATGATCGATGGCAACTAGCCTTGTAATGACCACCAGTTAGAAACTAAACAAAGCGGGTCAGACTATAAATAAGCCAAAAAGATAGGGTTGAGAATTCAGTTTCAGTCAAGGTTCGTTCCATCAGACTAAGAAAATTGGAAAGCCCGTGGCAGGCTCGAAGAATTGATTTGAATCGAAGCAGGTCTAGAAACAAAGTCTTCAAATAGAACTCCCGCTGATATAGCCTTCTAAAATGAGGAACCCTTCTCTCTTCCTTCTCAACCCGGCCTTTAAGGGCAAATATTTCGGGAAAATTGTAAACCAACATCTTGCACTATGCACATGTAGATGCGGCAACAAGTTGAACATGAGATGACGTGGAGAGTTACAAGGACAACTTGGAATGGTTAGAGAATATGCACTAGTTATCGCAGCTATGATGTGTGACAGCCTACACTGTCCCTGCTGATAAAATGGCTAAAAGATATTCTTTGTGAATCAGATGCCTGACAAAAATATGCAATACCCTAGGGAAGCATTTTTGTCATCACAGGAGATATGCTGGAGAAAATATTTGGTTAAATGTAATTAAAACAGGATTTTAGAAAGGGCAGAACATCCAAATAGTAACCTACAAAGAACTGAACTGAACCAGGGAGAAATGTTCTAAAGCAGCTACTCCTGATGGAGAGATATGGATCAACAATTTGCAGAGAAGGTTTCACAAAGCTGGCTTGATATGGATCAAATATGGTTTGTTGACCACAACCAACAAGATCAAGGTCTACATTGTTACAACATACTCACATAGTATGCAGCCCAATGACATACTTCATGTTTCAATTCAGAGTCCAACTTTTTCAGTAATTCTGACAGTAACTTCTGCAAAATCAAAACAAGTAAGAAAAATCGCATAGGAAAGTTTTCAGAAAGAGAAATCTATAACTTGTTCTTTCACCTTCAGAATGATTTCAGGAGGAATACAATTAACAAGTAGCTCATATAATTTTCCACGGACCATAAATAATCTGGAAACATATAAAGAAAGAGAAAATTTTAGAGGCAGGTTCTCTAACTGCAGTCTACAAAGAAGCGCAAACTTAGCAATGTATTTTATACAACTGCAACAGCGATGTGAAACAGTATAATGTAGAACGCAATCGAAAAACTTTCACCAGACTGAGATAACTGAAAAAAAAAACAAAAATACACCACCTTTACAGGAAATATTCTCACATAATGCAAAACGAATGTAGAATACACTTTCATTTTATCAGGGTATTTTCAGACTCAATTTAGGTCATGATCATTGTATAGTAAAATTACTTTGTTCTTCACATTACAATTTTGTGTCAGATGCCAAAACTATTCAGAATTTTTTGTAAAATTTCATGTATCATGGACAATTGACTATGTTGGAACCGTGTGCCTTTTCGCCACCATACAAAGCATGGCACTGAGTATGCTAAGACATTATCAAAGTCAGAACCTGAGACAAGGATAAATGTGTAATTTGGAAAAGTTCCAGTGAAAGTTGACTCTTATTAGGTTCAAAAGGATCAGAAGAGATAAACGAGAACAAAAGAAAAAAGGAAATTCACTGGAAAGGCAGAAGTCAGCAACATATACATTCCCTGGATGAATGGATATTAAACGCATGGACTCATGATGAACCTGACAGTTTGACTTCAGGTTAGCATGTACTAGATGATAGTCAAAAGGACAATTAGACTCTACATTCAGCATAAAAGTTTTACAGTACTGTGATCAATTATCATATCCATAGTTTTCACTGAGAAACTTATGCAAAAGATAATCAAAATAGGTCTAGGAGATACTAAGGCACTGACCTAATTGAAAGTGACTATTTCATGACCTGAAGTATATTCACTCACACACGACTCAAGGAAGCATATTTTTTTAGGATTAACCAATTGTTCTATGAAATAGAGTAGCAAACCAATAGAACAAATAGACAATTAAAAAAAAAGGAGAAAGAAAGAAGTCTAGTTTATAATAATCAAGTATAAAATTAGCCTCATACAAGATAACTTTCCATCGTGTACCGCACCAACTTCCAAGTTACAAGGGTTGCTTTGAAGAATAAAAGAAGAAAATTGTAAACCAGCCAAGGTAGAAAATTCATGCAGCTAAATTGCATGCTGAAAAGCTTTGAACACATTTCAAATGTTCTCATCTCCTCGTTTTCCTTATCAAATATCATTCCAGCTCTTGTTAAATTATAGGACTCCAATTTGTTGGCTAATGTATAATAAACCAATCTTCTCATCGCTGAATCTTTATCAGACATTTAAAACACCTTTTCAATACCAAGAAGAGTCAGAAATTTCCTTCATGTTTTCTCTCTCCTTGGTGCTTCAGGAACTTAGCTACATTGATTGTGAGTGTCTTGACCATCCACTCTTCCCCACTTGATGTTGCCCTCCCTATAAATGTATCTGTTTAAAATGGTCAAAAGACCAAAGACCACACACTATGTCAGCAACACAAACTTCAATTTGATGCCCCATCCGATTATAGTTTTATCAGCACTGATGAAGCCAATCAATGTCAATGCATGTGTTATTACACATGGTGGAGTATCAAAACTTTAGAAACAGTCTATTTCACAGAACAACAGTAAGTCCGGCAATTTTGTATGGATTAGAATGTTGCATAAAGAGAGTTGAGGAAAAAAAGTTAGTATAGCAGAAATGAGAATGTTAACACTGACAATGTGGCAAAACAAGATGGGGTTGATTGAGAAATGAGTATATTAGAGAACTTGTTGGAGTTGCTCAAGTTAAGGACAAAATGATGAGGACTTGATTAAGATGGTATGGACATGCACAATCAAAACCTGAGGTTATTCCGATAAGAAGATGCACTTTAATTTATATCAAAGGATGTAGGAGGTGAATACCTAAGCTAACATGGATGGAAGTTGTGGGAAGAGAAATAGGAAAGCCTGAAGTAACACCAAATATAACCCTAAATAGGCATTCACGGTGAATGAGAATTCATAAAGCTGACTCCAAACACTCGTGATAAGCCTTGATGGTTATGGTCATGGTTGTCTATTAGGTCCTGAAGTGCCTTTGAAAGGTTTTAGACCATGTTGTCGCTTAAAATCCATCCCTTACATTAAGATCTCTTCTCATAAATAACCTTTCTTGAGCAAGACGCTCTTTCCACCTCTAGGATGTGCTCCTTGCTGCTTGTCATCCTAATATAAATTCCTAATTCTTCTCTATCTCATATGGCATGTTACTTGTGAAATTCTCAGGCCACCTAAAGGTCGCTAGGCTAATGGAGTTGACAGTAGTTAATACCCTGAACTCGAGTCATTATATAGGCCAAGATGGCTTGCTTGGATTTTTACTTCCTCACCCTAAGCCAACTCTATTTAGAATCTCGAACAATTTCAACAATGCATTAGCAATGACTTTACATGTGACCAAGGTTCGCCGTACCGGTACCGAACCCCGTACCGGTGCCGCACCAGTATAGGGTGTACCGAGTGTCGGTACGGTACGTACGCTCGGTAACCGACCGTACCGACATTGGTGTACCGATACCGGTACCCATCGGTACGGGTACGGTACGCTCGGTACCGACTGGTACCGACCGGTACAGCGAACCTTGCATGTGACGCTCCACACTAATTCTAGCAACCAGCTGACACTTCCTCATTCTATACACATTCTCCTATAGTATACTGTTAAAAACAAAACAATTAAGTTGTGATGATGGGAAAGATTGGTTTAAAAAACAAAGCATGCAACCTGTTGATGAAAAAAGATTTATCCATAAACAAAAATCCTAAAAAAATCATCATTTGTAGATATTCAGATTTAGAAAAGACCAGGAAAGCCCAAATTCTTCCTGTTCAAGTTTTTCACTAAAATAGACCAATATGTAAGTAAAAGAATGCCAGACCTCTTAGGACTCTGTTCCATAATAATATCAGAAGCTATTTCAGAAATATATTGTTCCCAGTCCATGGGGGGCACTGCTTGGTTCGCTGTGAATGGATACCTAAAGCCAAAACAAATTTATGCCATATAGGCAACTGGGTAATATAAACTCAGGATGCAAATCTTGTCAAATGTATATAAAATAAATGCATGGAATTACTAATAATTAACCCAAGATGTGATAATGAATTTACTGTTGCACTCGACAGGTTTCCAAAGATAATATCGCCCTTCTCAAACTACGGTTTGACTGAGCTGCTATACGAGCTGTGAATCCAGGTGGAAGTTGTAGGTTCTCCTTCTTGCCAATAAACTCCAAAACTTTGATAATCTGAAACAAAGTAGGATGTAAGATCTTTGCAGAATTTATGAAGCATTTAATAAGCGAATTCAAAAGTTCCACATGACAAAACTAGAAAGAATATCATCACATAAACAGACGAACAAATACTATTGAAGTTTTCACTGCATATGCAAAAGGCAAAAGCTGGAATCTTGGAGACTGCAATCGCAGATTGCTTATGTCGAAAAAGCAGAGGTGTCTAAAAAGAAAAGTATGTTTGTCAGAGTCCTCTAACCTAGTTTTGGCATTGCTTTACCTTCTTTAAACCCAAAAGACTGGAAAGAAAAAAAAAATCATATAGACATTTCTAGAACAAACTAGTCTAGTTTGACAGCTTTAGATAGAGTAATGACATGGTATGGCTTTTGTAAAGTCAATCTGACTTCCCACAAAACTCTATCTGAAAATTAATTGCTGATCCCTAATTTTAGAATTTGTTCCTGCAATTCCAAAGGAAAAAAAAAGAGAGGACCAAAACCACATCTGCAAGGCATTGGATCAGCCTCCAGTCAAATATGATTGACTGAAAAATAATATAAAATAAGAGAAGAGATGAAGGGGAATATCTTCCGAAGTTCTGAAAACCTATTTCCTGCACCATTTTTCTCTTTCTTCAAACCTATATATCTTGTAGGCAATTGGTCCTCCTCTGTCTAAGGTCAAAATAAATGAGACAAAAGAAGGCCTTAAACACACTTGGTTTGAGAAGGAAAGGGAGTGGACAGCTGGTTGCAACAACCGCTCCCCTCTTTTCTCCTCTTCTCTCTATTTTCCCCTTCTTTTCTCCTCTCCACCCTTCCTCTCCTTTCAGATTCTCAAAGAGATTACAACCCATGCCACTCTCTTCTTTGAGATGGGATTATGTGTCTATACACCATCCTCTCCTTCTCAAAAGTGGGTGGACCCACTAGATATTATGATCAGCCCGATTTGCTAACAGTTAAATTATGCTTATTGAGATTAACCATGAAGCAAATTATGCTTATTGAGATTAATCATGAAGCAAATTATGCTTATTGAGATTAGTCATGAAGCAAAATAAATATAAAAGATGACAAAAAGATATAATATTTCACCTATTTAACCAAAGAAGACCTGAAAACTTGCAAAAAGCCCACTAACTGTAATGATGCTCAAACTACAACCAGTCAATATTATGATTTCTGCAGCACTATGTTTTCTCATCCTTATCAGTTTCTCTTTGTCATAATGTTCACCAAACATTATCTCACGGATGAAATTTTCTCCTTTTTTTTTTTTTGCAGGGGGGAGGGGAGGATAGATTTAAACACAGTATATCAAGTTGTTCTGATGCTTAAAAAACCAAGCAGATGATAATGCACTCACCAAGCACGGTCGCAAGATAAAATAAATGTCATTCTTAACTCAGAAATAGTATATATTTGGATTAATTGCAGCATTCAATGAAGATTTAACCCTAGTATGAAAGAAAGTTTTGTGTTATAAGTAGTCTCCAACAGGACTTTTTGTTCAAACTCTAAGAAGCAGCAAACTAAGACTGCAATTTTCCTACTGAATAACATCAGCAGAGACATTACTCCTGACTGATAAAGAAAAATGGACATAGGAAAAGGCCCGGAGCTAGATTTCATAACCATTCAGTTTTACACTATTCATGGAAGATACCTCAGTAATTGGTAAGATACATTGCACATACATGAGTTAATATTACAAATAACATGTACTGCCAAGATTTTACAACAAGACGATGTGTTACCATTTAGCAATATGAATTAACGATCTACAACTAAGTTTAATTCTCCCAAAAATAGGAACAGAAGACTTGTTTTTTTCCTGGAAATCTGAACCAAAGTCCAAAAATTGTAAAGCTGCATTCTGTTCAACAATACATATTGCAGATAAGCTTTAAAATAGATTGCAAATGCAAGTCTTCAGTAACGAAAAGAAGTGGATGTCATATGTTTGGCTTACAATCCGCAATATCAAACGAAAATAAAATATACAAAGAATTAAAATAGTCTGGTAATTTCTTCTTTGCTAAATAAATGAAATACTTTACCATCTTCATTATGAAACTTACTCCAGATCATTATGTTAGAGTTTTCAGATATAAAAACTGGAATCCTAGTCCATGAAGTGCAAGAACTTAAGGCACCTCACAAGGTTCAACAGCTATCAAGCATATAATGTCTCAATAGAGTGAACTAATAAATGATCCATTTCTCCAAATCCTGGATCAGCTGTTGCTGCAACTTGTAACTATGAACGAAATCAATTTAAGCAATTAGATCTGTATGGAACAAATGATTAAAATGGAGCCTCAATTTCCTATATGTACAATCCAAAAACTCTGGGTATTCATACATTTCACTTTAAATTCGCTGTAGTAATTTAGCTTTGCTTTTAGTCCCCCATCAGGAGAAGACCTTCCAATGTCAAACATTGACACGAAACTTGTTGGAGAGGATATAAAGATGCTTGCAATATCACGCAGACAAGCAGTATCATACTAACAACAAGATGCTAACTATATTAGCAAGAACCAACCTGTTCCTCAGTAGGTGCATTCACCCGTATATTCAGACAGCGGGATCTAACAGCCTCAGTTACTTTTGAAGAGCTGTTGCAACATAAGATTAACCGGCACGATGCACTATATTTCTCCATTGTTCGCCGGAGAGAATGTTGAGCTTCTCTTGAGAGCTTGTCAACTTCATTCAACACAAGCACTACATTACATGTAACCTTCTATTAGCAACACATTATTACTGAACAAATTTTGTCCTACAAATATGCACATCTCTGTTCTCTTAATAAGTAACCACAGAAACAATTGAAGAGAACAAAGGAAATTATACAACTAGACCAAATGCAACTTGTTTAAGAAGATAATGAGGAAGCATAAAAACATAAAATATAATTGACATATGTAAAAGAACCATGTAAAAAAAGAAAGAAAGTCAAATTCAGTAAGATCTCTAATTCCTTGAATATGACCAGGTTCCTCCTGTGAGCAGCAACAAGAAAGAAAAAAGGGTTGTGCAGTCTGTTGGGAATAGCAGTCAAAAGTCCTTGGCTAAATTAGTGATAGGAAATTTCTTAATAACAATAACTCCTACAAGACCAATATTGCTGAAGCACAAATTTCTGAGGCCAATGATTCTATTTATCTTTTTCTTTCTCCATTCCAAGTTGAGATGTCCTAGCAGCCAAACCAACATGGACCTAGTAGAAGTCTCAAGCATTTTGACCTAACATGATCTAAAGCAATATACTCTCGGTCTTGACCACGTTTGAGTAACATCTGGTCAGGTCCACGTAGGGAAAGTCTCAAACTCAAATTGGATGAATTAAAATCAACCAAAATAGTCAAAGAACAGCCAAAGAATTGGTTTAGGGTTTTATTCTTGCATGGATAAATGTCACAACTATCGGTGACAGGTAGCCCATGCAATTTTCCAGGATTTCCTTGAAAGGGTTTCTTGGGGCTTGCCAAAAGATGGCTGGTCACTTCAATAGCGGGAGTAGGTTCCAGTTCAGCGGGGTCGGAGAAATATTAGAATATGCTCTAAAGGCCAGTTATTTTAGTTTTTTTGGATGATCCAGTATGGCGATTTTAAAGAACACTGTGTTCACCACTAGTATGAAACTGTGACGCATTCAGCATAGTTCACAAATTTTGCTCATCAATGTTATGAAATGCACAAATTTTGACTGGTGGATAAAGAAGACAAAATTTTGGTCATCGCCTTAAAGGTTTGGCTAGTAGATTAACGAGTGATTTCCATCCCAAAAATCAAGCTGACAGTTTATACCAATAGCAAACTTGATATCAACCTTAGCAATGTTAAAACTCCTATTTTCAATGGTTAACAATGCCACAACAGAAGTCTTCACTTTTATTTCCATTCCTACTAGTAGGATGTCTTGTATTGATATTAAAGACTTTGCACTTAACTGTTTTGATTTTTGACTATATATATAATGAAAAACCATTTTAGGAGACTCCAAGGCTTTTTCTACAGAAGGAACCAAATTCATTAATAAAAGAAAAAAACCCAAAAAGCCCCCTTCAGCCACAAGAAATCAAAAGGTTTAGGTAGTCTTAAGATAGGCTAGTTCCTAATATAACGGCCTCCAAATTACATGTTCATTGGCAGAAGATTTTACATATTTACTGCTACTAAATTGAACATGCTTAAAGTTAGCCTCATAAGAATCACTTTCACAGATTCAATGGCAAAGGCTATTCTCTAAACTTCACAATCCTTTAGATGGGAAAAGTGATCTTGTATGGTCCCACCACTAACTTTTACATATGTCTAAGAAAGGACTACATATGGAGAGGTATCACAGAGAATCGCATCATGAATTGCAAGAAATTGTTACTGAGAACCTCCTCAAGTCAGCATTTGAGGTCAAGGAGATGGTGCACTAACTCATGCACACATGGATGAAAGAGAAGAAGTCATTTCAGGTTCAGATAACAGCAACCACCACAATAAACTTGGTTATTGCTTTCTCATCATAAATGAGGGTATTGTGCCCATTATGAACTCATCATGGAACTGTGCTCTAGAATCTACTTTTCTTTAAGGAGACTCTGCTCCCAATATGTATAGAAAAATTTCCAGCACATAGGTTGGTTTCAGGTGCGCTCATTAACACCGAGCCCATGAAGCTTGTGTCCGGGACCAGAAGGCATAGAGAAAAAATATCAAGCTGACTGGAGGCAAGTTTAGATTGAATGAACTTTGCCTACATCTGCCTTTGTAATTCCAGAACCATAGGCAGCCAAATAATTGCACTATCCATGAGTGGATTACATTGTTATTATTCCCAGAACATGCCAATGTTCATGTACCAATAGCTTACTCCATTAACATAGCTTTTGGCTTTAAGTTTTCACGCAGTTAAAAATGGAATATTCAGGATCATATATACACACTACACATAGCTTGCAAGAAAAAATTCGACATCTACAAGGGAATTATTGCAAAGCCTCCCATCTATGAGATGGTAAGAGCAATAAGTGATCCATGTAACTAACCATCATGAAAGAACAATTACCTTTGTATCCCTTTTTGCCTTTAGTATCTATAGGTCTGTTTCTAGCCATTTCCTTAATAATCTCCTGAACAATGTACCTATCTTGAAAGCCTGCATCACTGGGGTTCAGCTCCACGTGATGGGTGCTCGATAACATCGTCAATTCAAGTTCAATTGTCCGAGTTCCAGCCTGCAAGAAAAATTTAACTTCAGTCGCAGCCACAATAATCAACAAATTTTCTAGCTCATTCAACATACGAATGGAAGGTGAAGCACTCCAACTCCACATTCCTTCTTGCCAATTAATAACGCAGATTTACAATGAATTGAGAATTTAAGCAAATGTCAAAGTCTCTATAAAGCTCATATTGAGAAACTAGGTTATCATTGACCTCGCAAGTGGTCAGAATTACAAATAAAAGCGACCACAATTTTCAAAGAAAAAGAAAAAGAGACTTTTCGTGACTGCATATCCAGATCCGGACCTCTGAAGCTTGAAAATCGGTAAAGCTGACAAGTTTCTGACAATTATTATTCAAAGAAAAAATTCTCCAAGAAATGTTTTCTTTTGAAAAAAAATAAGAAAGAAATCACGCAGTGCAGCAGCATGGACTATTGCTAATTCCCAAGAAACTCACATTGATCTTCCACATCTTGTTCTCCAACTTCACCTGCCATCGAGATATAAAAGGCACATCAATTAAGAACAAATATTAAGTATCCAAATAGAAGAGAAGAGGCAGAAGAAGAATCACAGAGAGATTGAAAGGAAGACCTTCTCAGATCCGGGGCCAAACATTTGCTTGAGCAAGGCCATGATTAGGGTTTTCTTGCCCGAACCTGGCGGCCCGTAAAAGAGAAGATGGGGGCAGTCCTGCTCGGAGACCTAATCAAAAGATTCAAAAAAGAAATCACACGAGACATCCAAAAGAAACCCTAGATCAAGATCCGATCTTGGAGAAGAGTTCGAGGGACTCACCAGCTTCCTGATGTTCCCGGCGATCTCCTCGTGGACAATGACCTTGTCTAGGGTTCTTGGCCGGTACTTGTCGACCCACAGCATCTTCGGAGAAAGGGGAGAGAGGAAAGAAGGCCCTGCGGAGGAGCAGCCGGAGAGACAGAGAGAGCGCGCAAGAACGAGGTGTAAGAGAAGTGGCGGGAAGAACAGAAGGGAGGGTTTTTATCGAGGGGGCGGGTAGGGACAGCAGATGGCTTTCCACGTTTCCTCTGTTACTATCTAATCTAATAACTCTATACCGCCCCTTCTTTTGTTTTCATCGCTGCCACCACCACCACAAAAGGTATTATTATTTATTTCATCAGGTGGTGAATTAAAACGTCGTATCCCAGTGTGTATTGTAATAATTACAAGAATTCATCTTTATACAATTTTTCATCATGTTAATCAAGATTATAATTTCCTATAAATATTTATGAAGTTGGCAGTTAGAGAGAAATCCAGACCCATAAATCCCAATGGATAAATTTTTTGGATCCCTTAAATGAAATTTGATGAATTTGAGACTCAAGTAGAGCTGAAATTAGATCGAATAAAGATTGGCTACTGACATATCTATATCTATATTTATTTTGTTTGATAAATACAAATATAGATGTTAGTTAAATGTAAAAATTTACATCCATATTTGTTTTATACGGTTACAGATATAAATCGGATATAAAAGTATAGATACAAATATAATTATAAATCGGATAATTAAACTTTGTGACTACAGAATCAACAATATTATTAAGTGGATAATAAATTAAGTTAATAACATGCCAATATAGTTATTTGTCTTTTTTTTTAAGTTTATCAGTGTTATACAAAATTAAATAGGGCTATAAATGAAATTGTATCTTCTGATACGGATCGGATGGTTATATATTAATATCCACATTTTTTTTGACGGATATGGATACTATAAAAGCCCGCTCCGAACCTGACAGATATGGAATAGGTGTTTTCATAATCCAAACACCCATGTGGAGCCTTAGCATACCACACACCAAGGCTAACCATCCTCGATCCTTTACTCAAACACACATATAAATGTGCATCAATCATGCAACTCCATACCTTTGCTTGACACTCTGTTAAATTGAACACATGCGATACCCTCCAGTGTTAGCAAGCAGTCTGACCCGTTAGGTCAATTGCCACACTCGTATACATCTCTGTGTCAAAGGTTGAACTTTTTCCAAATAAGCTATGCAACCCAACACCTCTGTACTAACTCTAGTGTTTTTCCCTTGAGTATGATAACTAGAAAAGCTTTCTATCGCATTTAAAATCAAGATATAGGCTAACAAGATTAGCACTAGATAAGTGACTAACTAGGAGTCTGAGATTGAAGTCATTATCTACAATGTAGGTCAACTCCAGATCGGATTGAATGCTAACTCCTCACAACAAGAACGATTATAACTAATTGTATTAGAGTAGAGCTTAAAATGAAGATTTAATACAAATATTATGGTTGGGTGCCGATCCAACAAGATAAGGACCAACCCTAATTAGTCAAATCATTAGATGGCTGTGAAGGTGATATATAAAAGAATATATAGTGATGGGCTTTAGACAACAATAGTCTATCATAATTATGAAAATGATTGGCATCAAATTATAAGAGCAACTCTGAGAAGACAAAGTATTGATATCATGATTCCTATATTGAAATGGAGATCATAATAAGTTTTCTAATAAAGTAGCCCATATGTAATGAAACTTAGAATTTGAAATTAACAAACTAGACTAAATTTGGCTAATCAACTAATCCTAGTCATAATATGCTCAAATTTTTCCTAGCACAGCCAACAATAGAAGAATCAATCAGAGATAATAATATAGCTTCCCTTATTGATAAATTTTTCTTTATTGAGAAATCAAGTCTTCCATCATGATACATTTCAAATCACAATCAATGTTTTTGACCAGATTTAGATGATTTAGTCCACCACATTTTCACAGCGCAACTCTGATCAACATTTTCCAAAATTTCTCAATGATCCCAGACCATTTTTTTTAATAAATTCCAAGCAGAGATTTTATCCTTACTTCCCAAATACATTAGATCATAATTAACTGTCGAGATAATTACTATATTTGTACCTTTATATAATCAAGTAATCGTATTCTAGATCTAATTTGAGCTAAGCCAACTCTAGATTCCCTCGACAATTTGATATTGATCTCTCTTTTAAGAATATTAATTCTATGCTTCGATGAATTAAAAGATTCCATATTAACTTACTCATGAGCATGTTCGACCATTTTGAATCTTTTTTTTTAGATTATACTTATTTAGGCCTCTCATAAAAGTCTACCAGTATTTCACCAATGGTGATACAAAATTCATGATCAACCTATAAACTTGATTTTTTTATTTTTTTAAAAAAAATCTAATAATCTGATTTAAATATTTAATAGAAAATTAACCAAGATACGAGCTCTATAATTTCATACCGAGATCAATTCCACCATAAGAAAAAGGAGGTTGGCATCCTTATCCCCCAGTAGAAAGCGGACGCTCGAGCGGTGGATCATGATCTCATGTTCCTATTGCCTCTCCACCGGCCTTGCTCAAATTGTTAGGTAGAAGTTGGCGGGGCTTGCCGACTTCAGTCCAATATGAGCTTAATTTAGGCCGATTTTCACAAGTATGGAGTCAGATGACCATAAGCCTGTTCGATTTACGGGTTTTCGCATCACATCGAGGATAGAACCCCAATACCAAAGCTGTGTCGGCGCTGTGATTACCCATTGACCCTCCCTCACGAAAAATTATTAGGAAAATCCCGGCACTCTCATCTTAATCTTATGACCTTACAGCTTAAACCCATAATCCACGTCCAACCTCTCTTCTCATCTCCACCCTTACTTCACTCTTCATGGCTTCTCCCTCCCTTCCTCTCCTTCCATATCTTCTAACTTCTTTTCTCCTATTCTTGTCCCTCCTCCTCACTCCCACCACCTCCTCCTCCTCCACTCATCTAAACCCTAACAACGTGCAATCCATCTGCCACTTCACTCCCTACCCCGCCTCCTGTTTAGAATCCCAGAAGTTCACCATCTCCATCGGCGGCTCCACCAACCCCTCCATCCTTACCTCCGCCCTCTGCTCCCTTCAGGCCGCCATCTCCTACGCCACCAAGCTCTCCTCCCTCCTCTCCTGCATCGCCCCCGGCCCCAACCTCGTCGAGTCCCAAAAAAGCTCCCTACAGGACTGCCGAGACCTCCACCAGATCACCCTCTCCTCCCTTAAGAAATCCCTCGCCGAGCTCGCCAGCTCCACCGACGACAGTATCTGCAACCTCGCCGACGTCCGGGCCTACCTCAGCGCCGCCCTCACCAACAAGGCCACCTGCCTCGAGGGCCTTACCGGTGCCCGGGGCTCGCTCAAGCCCTCGCTGGTGGAGTCCTGGACCACAGCCTACGAGCACGTAAGCAACTCCCTCGACCTCGTCGCCCGCTTGGGTCCCCGGCGGCCGGGGGCCCGGCGGAGACGGTTGCTCTCCTCCACCGCCGGCAGCGATGGATTCCCGGTATGGGTCCCGCGGAGGGACCGGAGGCTACTCCAGAGCGACGACGACGGGGAGTACGGCCCGTCGTCGGTGGTGACGGTGGCGGCGGACGGGACAGGGAACTTCACGACGGTCGGAGAAGCGATCGCGTTCGCGCCGAACAACAGCGCGGTCCGCACAATCGTGATGGTGCGGGCGGGGACGTACGAGGAGAACGTGGAGATCCCAAGTGAGAAGCACAACATTCTGCTGATTGGGGATGGGAGCGACGGGACCGTGATCAGAGGAAGCCGGAGCGTTGGTGACGGCTGGACCACCTTTCGATCAGCCACCGTCGGTGAGTGATCTTTCTCATTTTTTATTTTATTTTTCTAAATTTTTTGTCCATGAAATTCCGTAACACGTTCTCGTGACCGACAAAACGTCACGAGTCGTAACTCGAGCCATTCTTGGACAATGAACACGTGCCTGGTCCTCCACGCTGGCGAATTTGATAAATAATTTCCAGAAGCGGAGAAATCTGGTTGCCCCACAACAATTTGCATCTTTATTATTTATTTTTTATATATATATTTTTCTAAATATTAAATTTTATATAAATATTATATATATATATATTAATTTTTATTTTTGCATAGTAGCTACACTATCTAACATCATTAAAAAATTAATAATTTTAAATTAAAATAAGTAAAATATTTTTGATGAGTAGTTATGCAAAATGAAACAATTATAAAACGATCGATATGAAGAACAAAATAAATATGATTTTTTAAATTCTATTTTAAAATTGTGAACATGTGAATTTGGTCTAAACATGCACATCATTTAAGCTCCTGGCCGGAAAGATTTAATTTTTCTATGCTTCATGTGGTAGAGGATTCTCACTTCTTAAATTAGATCCACGTGGATAATAAAATTAATGAGCTACAATCTGAACCAACATTGCAAACAATTTCAATCACAATAATTATTTCATGGGCTATTTATGGAGGTTGTCTTCTATTAATGTCTAAATGTATAACATAGTGCTAGTTATCTTGAACTAACATAGTGAATATAGCATTATGGGGATCTAATGCAGATGTGTATTGAATTCTATATCGGTTATTTATTGTGAAGATTTTGGATACTCATATAGGACCAAAAAACTTAAAATAATATCTTTCGGCTAGTATTTTTTTTGTATGAAGTCCTAAACTGTCACAAGCATATCACGAGAATCAACAATTTTTTTTTTTTTTTTGGATGAAACTAGAACAAAGTCTAAAGATGAAGTGCTTGAGTGATTGCACTGTATCTGAACTGCCACTGATCGAGATGCACACCTCTCACCTCTTCCAATCACATCAATTTTGCCTAGCGTACGCGCACTTGGCATGTACATGCACCCATACCCATTGGCATTTGGCACCATATAACAGCATGCATGGCTCTAACAACTAATTAATACTCATCATTTTACTGGACCACGTCACACCGTTGCATGGCTACCTAGCTTCTATTGCATGGGACTGCAATAATGTAGCCTCTAACATGGTCCAAGATCTCCATAAAGCAAGCTCTCAATCCCCTCAAAAACTATAAGTAAGTCGACAACTCAAAGGGAGACAACGGGTAGTGGAGGGGACTAGCAATAATGCACCTTCTATTACACGAATCTTCTTCATGTAAAGAAGCCGAGCTCCTACTCCTCATGCATGCACGTAGCTTGAGATTTACTCATCCTTCTCACTTGTAGGATTGCCTATAAATAGTTGTTCTACAGTCATTCTTGTAATCTCATTAGTGAGATCTTGGAAGAAGATGAGGCGGTGCAACATCTACTCAAAGTGATTTTAAAATTCTATTTTATTTTTAATTAAAATAAATATAGTTTTTATTAATGTTGTTAGAAGAACCGTAATACTAGGAGTATTTGCGTAAAAATAGTATTTATAAGGGTGCAGAAATAAATATAAATTTTAAGAAGGTATTCACGTAAATTTGAATTTTTAAAAAGATATTCATAAAAAAACCCTTATTATTTAGTATATTTGCCGCATGCATTGTATGTAACAATAAATACATGCAACTACATGTGCTGATGTAGTCTTAGGGTTTCTACTACGGAAGGGGATAATATCTTTCTTATTTGGGTTTTTACTAGTTCTTGTACTTTTTTTTGTGATTTTATTTTAGTTTATCTAATCGTATGAAATCACCTTAAAGTATATATGTTGAATGTATGACAGCTAGGAGTGCGTGTTTTATGTATATATATTAGTTAATTTAGAAATGTGAATCGTCTTTGGGATAGCTTTTTATTTGTAAATCTTGGCCATCCGGCATGATTAAAGGGACAATGGATCATTCAATCCATGGATAAAAATAATCTTGCTAATCAGGCTAGCTTATATATGAATATGTTTTATGGGAGAGTAGTTTATATACGCATATGAACATTAAGTGAGATCTAGTTACGTCATAGAACCATGTACTTTTTTTTTTAAAGTAAAATCGGCATTTCATATAGCTCTTACGTGGATACAGCCAGCCAAGTCAAGAAAAAGAAAATGATACAAGAAATAATACTTTTCTCTTTTAACTGATGATATTAACTTGCAAATACTGCAGGTGTATTTGGACAAGGTTTCTTGGCTCGTGACATTACCTTCCAAAACATTGCCGGAGCAGCAAAGAGCCAAGCCGTGGCCCTCCGAGTAAACGCCGACATGGTTGCCCTCTACCGTTGCGTCATTGATGGCTACCAGGATACGCTATACGTCCACTCCTTCCGGCAGTTCTACCGGGAATGTGATATCCACGGCACGGTGGATTTCCTCTTCGGTAATGCTGCAGTGCTCTTCCAGGGATGCAAACTTGTGGCTAAGAATCCTTTACGTGGCCAGTCCAATGTTGTCGCGGCCCAATCCAGAGATGATCCTAACGAGGATACCGGCATCGCTATTCAGAATTGCTCGGTCCTGGCATCTGGCGAACTAACATCAAGCAACGTAAGCACCAAGACCTACCTGGGGAGGCCTTGGAGGCTCTATTCCAGGACAGTGTACATCAAGTCGTACCTTGATAAGCTGGTGGATCCGGCAGGGTGGTTGGAGTGGTCGGGAGACCAGGGGCTGGATACCTTATACTTCGGCGAGTATATGAATAGTGGACCCGGATCCGGGACCGATGGTCGAGTCTCGTGGCCGGGATACCACATTATGGATTACGATGATGCCTCTAACTTCACTGTGTCGGAGTTCATCTACGGCAACGAGTGGTTGGATTCCACCTCATTTCCGTATGATGCTGGGATATGATGTTCGAATTCTTATTTCTTTCTTTAATATGTAGATATTGCTGTTCTTTTTTATGCGTCAGTTGTATGTCCACGTGTAAGCATGTATATGCTTATGTCGAGTGTCTTTTACTCTTCCATGTCCAACCAAAAGGCACGCATGCTTTATGCTGTTGCAGCGCCTAAGTATGCTTCTCTTTTCCACCTCCTAGTTATCTTAAGATGAATTTTGATGGTGGTATGGCAATGGATAGAGCTTTCGGAGGAGTGGGCTTTGTTATTAGGAACCAGCATGGCAGATTGATTGCAGCTGGAGGTCAGAGCACATCAGGATTGACTGTTGTTGTGTAAGAAAAATAATAGATGAAAGAAGGAAGAACTTATCAGTTGAGGCGTGATTTCACTGTCCTTAAGAATAGATCGCGCCCCTCGGAGATTGAATCTCGGTGTAGCAGGTAATGGCGGCCTATCCTCCAGGATACAACAACTGGATCACTCCAAGCGTACACTCGCAGATGAAGTGACGGTCGAACAGCCCAGAACCGCGCTCTTGGAATGACAACAGAGAAGAAAACAGGGAGACTCTTCTCGGGAACAAGAAACAGAGAGGCTTTCGGAAACAGAGAGAGGATAGGTTAGATTAGATTACTCTATCGGATCTGATAGGGTTTAAAAAGAAATGAAGAGGCGTATTTAAAAGACACGTCGTTTTATGAAAGAGGTGTTTTTAAAGACGCGACGTTTTATCAAGAGATAACCAAAGAGCTGTTTTAAAGACGCGACGTTTTATTCAAAACAATTCAAAAAATAAAACGGCAAAAAAAAGGCACGCATGCGCGCGTGGGCTACTTTCTTTCTTTGCTTCACCAAGTTAAAATGTTGAATACTATATAAAGATCTTTTGAGTTTTGTTCCTTTCCAATGTGGGACTAAAGAAAGTACACTAGACAAAAAGACAAAAGAGAGAGAAGGGCAGACTCGGAATTTTGAAATATTCCAACATGTTGGAGCATAGCTACGAGCTGCTTGGGAGGGCATCCGGTATGCGAAATGTGTGTTGAAGGTCGACAGATTGTGCATTGAGGGAGACTCTGCCACGGTGATTGACTGGATACGGGAAGTGGATAGATATGGTGACGATCACTCTTTGATTCGGGATACTCGCAGACTGGTTCAGGAGATGTTAACTGTCCAGATTGGCCATGAGTATCGTGAGGTGAACGGAGTTGCGGACTGGGTCGCCTCATATGTAGCTCGTCACTCTAGGGATGTCATCCAGACGAGTCTAGCAGGTGTTCCCCATTTGTTGCATTACTTACTTTCCTTTGACTTGGCAGGATGTACTCAATCTTGATTCATTGGAAATGAAATGCCGTTTTGACCACAAAAAAAAAAGGCACGCATGTGAGAGGATCAGTTCTTGAAGCTGGTGTACCTCGAGGAGACTCCTCTACAGTAATTGGATGGATACAGAGAGTCAACTAGTATGGGGATGGACATCCGTTGATTGGCGAGACTCGCAGATTTGTTAGGGAGATAGAGTCATTTGAGGCAGCACATGTGTTTCAGGAGGCAAACAGAGCTGTAGATTGGATTGCCTCATTTGTTGCTCGGCACTCCGAAGAGTTCATCTGGACTAGGGCTGCCGATGTTCTTTTCTTCTTGCACCACTTTTTTTTTTTGGACTTGGCTGCCTGTACTCATTTGAGAGATATATAAAATGCCATTTTTATCACAAAAAAAAAGTCACGTATAAACCATCATAAACCGAGCATAATCTATAGAATACAACACTTCTTAGGCCACAAAAATATTCTCACTAATGTCCCTAACAGTCTATTAATCAAAAGTTTAGTGAGCAGCCTGGAACAAATGTTACACTTAGAGGCGAGCTTAAAGTCTTGCACAGTATTTCATATAGGTTAATATTAAAGTCAATGATTAAATAGAGTCGGTAATCTCGAATTTATCATATAGGTTGAGAGCTCGGTCCAAAAATACTGGGATTTGAAAACCTTGCGCCTAACTTCATTAAGATGAATCTCATTTCACCAACATTGCTTCTCTTCTTAGCCGTTTCCACATGCGGTGCAACACAAACAACGAATCTAGCTCTCTTTCTGTTTCTCTCTCTCTCTCTCTCGTTAATATAGACCCAGGTGAACTGGGACAGGGGCCGCCCCCCCTGTTCTCTTGATCCAATCACGACCTTGGATGAACACCTCCGGAGTGAAGCCGGCGGCCTCCGTCCGGCTAGAAATGACCTTAAAGCCGGGCCACTGCACCCTCGCCGACGTGTCGGCGCCCGGCCCCTTGTTGTTGTACTCGGCGTAGAACAACTTCTTCAGGGCGAAGTCGCCGTTCCACGGCATGTAGCCATCCTTGTGGATGAAGTCTCCGATATCCGACTCCATGATGACGGTCCGAGAGTATTCCTTCCAGGGACGGCCGAGGTAGCTGGGGATCTTGTCCTTGTCGGGGACGAGCTTGGAGTCGGCGGTGAAGCGGCAGTGGTGGAGGACGAAGCCGGTGGTCTCGCGGGGGGAGGTGCGGCCCTGGGCGGTGACGATGTTCTGCTGGTTGTCGAGGGGGCGGCGGACGACGAGGACGCAGTTCTGGAAGATGGCGGCGGCGTCGCCGAAGATGAAGTCGACGGTGCCGGCGATGATGCAGCTGCGGTAGAACTGGCGGTGGCACTGGGCGTAGAGGGTGTCCTGGTAGCCCTCCATGCGGCAGTTGAGGAAGACGGCGCGGTCGGCCTGGACGCGGAGGGCCACGGCCTGGTGCTTCTCCGGGCCGGCTGTGTTCCGGAACCCCATGGCTATGGCCATGAAGCCGTCTCCTAGTGCCGCTGCAAAAAGCCAGACGTGACGCAATGATCATTTAGCTCAGCCTTACCATATAAATAAATTTTTTTTTTTTTTTTTTTTTTTTTTTGGTCAAAACGGCATTTCATAACCAATAATTCAAGATTGAGTACATCCTGCCAGATCAGAAGACAAAAGACAGTGCAGCAAATGGGGAACGGCTGCCAGGCTGGTCCAGATGACCTCTCCGGAATGACGAGCAACATATGAGGCGACCCAGTCTGCAGCTCGGTTCACCTCACGATATACATGACCAATCCGGACAGCTAATAACTCCTGAACTAGTCTGCGTGTATCCCGAATCAAGGGATGACCATCACCATATCTATCCACATAAAATGTTTGTTTCTAAGCTGGGGTAAATGGCACAGAAAAGACGGCCACGAAACTCTCTCCCTCTCCCAAATGTGTGTTTAATTTCTCTTTTTTGTTTTTTATGAAAGTGACTAAGATAATATTTATGTGTAAATAAAATTAAAAAATATTCTTCATATAAAAAACTTATCATGGATATTGTTTATAAAAACAAAAAAGTTATTATAGTGAAAAAATTAGTAAACTCGGAGATCTAACTTAATAATATATATATTATTTTTTTTTACGCTAAAGCAAATATGCCATACAATACAAATATAGATATATTCAAGAAAACTAGAAAGTATTAAATCATGGAGTGCTCAAGGCAACTTCCGCTTCTCAGTCCATAAAGTATACTCAAAATGGCTGGCCAGATAAGCAGCCATCCAGTTCGCGACCGTTAGTTTTTCCGAATATATGCTTAGTCTGGAAAGCATCTTTCTTATGCTGCTAAGGTCAGCAGCAAAATGAAATGCGATACGGCTCTCAATGCACGCAGAAATTTAGAGGGAGCTTCTTTTATAGGAAAGAGAAAAAAAAAAAAAACATTTAGAGTATGCTTTCCGGCCTGGGGCTTTAAATTTAAAACCATTTGTCTGTGCTTACCAAAGGTTGCGGTCTGGTATGTCCTGGTACCATCGACGTAGTTCTTGCTTCCGGACACGATAGTCTTCCTCGATCCATCCCCGTATATGGTCACGTTGATCATCTTCTTATCGACCACCACGGTCTCCTCGTAGACCCCCTCCTTCACGTAAATAAAGTATCTACCACCCCAAACAGCACAAGATTATTCGTAGAATACCAAGGTTAGCAAATTAATGTTCCAACTCCATTTTAATTCTCGGAACAAAATCTTAAGCAACCTACCTTCCTTCAAATTTCTTCGGCATTTGCGCTAGTGCTTCTGAAATGGTTTTAAAATCTCCGCTTCCGTCCTTCGCCACCGTGACATTGGGCTGGAGGTTCCTTGTTGCACGCGGGCCGCCCTGGCCATCCTGCTCGCCCTCCTCGAGATGCCTACGTTCCTCCTTGGATAGCCATGAAGGGAGGCCATCCTTGTGAAGGGCCGCCTCTTGACCCTCCGCGAGGAGGCGGCGGCGGCGGCTGCCAGCCGGAATCTTAACCGATGAAAGGAAGTCTGATGCCTCCTCGATGATAGCCAGCGCATTGGTCGTCAACTCTTTCGCCGACTCCATGGCTTCCTCCATTTTATCCTTCAACTCCCCATCCGGGAATCCATCGATGCACGTCTGCTGGTACGACATGACGGCGCTCAGCCAGTTCCGCAGCTCACTGGATTGCTTCGGGATCTGATCCAACGTGAGCGCGTCGATGCTGCCCAGCGCCGTCGCGAGCTCGTCGTCGGAGAACCGGAAAAGCTCCTTGCAGTCCTCGACCGCACCCTGCACCATAGGATCGTCGCTCTTGAACAACTCCGATTGGTTGAAGGCCTTGGTGACCTCATCGACGACGACGGAGATCGAGGCCCGGATGAGGGCCTTGGGCGACGTCGTGTTCACGACCTTCGCCATGCGTGACTCGCAGGCCTCCTTGTAATCGGCCGCACCGCAGATCAGCTTGATGGCCCGGGTGGTGGACTGCACGTCCTTGTTTTTGGAGGTGGAGGAACCTTTGCTGTGCTCGCCGTGATGCTTCGATTGGTATATAATGGCAGCAACGCCGACGGCGGCGAGGATGAGGATGACGGAGACGGAGGCCCCAGCGATCATGAGGTGCTTGCGCCTCTTCTGCTGCCTTTCGGCCCTTCGGCGCTCTGAGAGGGGCCCGAAGTCCTGAAAGGCAGACATGCTTGGAAACTGTTACTATTACTATGACTGCTTTTCCTTTCTTCTTTCTTCCTCTCTCTGCCTTGAGAGAGTACGTAAGGCAGAGAGGAAGAAAGGGATGAAGAAGAGGTAGGGTGAGGGTTTTATTTGTGCACCTGCTTCTTACTTAGAAAAGAAGGGTGGGGAGAATTTGGAGGGCTTGTGTTTGAAAGTTCGTTTGGGTCGGGAGAAATGGGCGATGGGCGTTCCAACATTTACTCCCACTTCTCTCGCCAAGCTTCTCGTTTTGTTGCATTGTGTTATAATTAGAAATTTCTTTCAAATTAACTAAAATTACGAAGGAAACGGGCTTAAACCGATCACCTGTCAAAAGCTGTGTCATGGCCACCGAAAACTTCAGCTCAATGGCAAATGAGCCGCTAAGATGACTTCAGCTAGAGCCTGCATTGCCTGCAACCACGAAGCCTGACGAGATTGTCTCAGACTGGAGGTTTTTTTCAGTTCACTCCTCAGCCACTAGCTCCGTCCTCTCTTGCCCTGGTCTCTCATCTTCATCCCGCTTCCCAGGTTCAGTTTCCAACGAAGTATCCTTGTAAATCCTTCTGTTAACTCTTATTTAATCTCATTTTGTAAACTTTAGCTTATTTTTAATAAATTTGGATGGCTATGCCTTCCATTCATCCAAAATAAAATAAAAAAGAAAGAATTTTTTCCTTGCACATTTCGACAGAGTGCACATAGCTCATTGCGCACAGCTGATATCTAATTTTTAAGCGTTGCATTCAGTTCTTAGACACGCACGCACGCACCCACACACATGCACACGTGCATGCGCGCGCGAGCGCGCGCGCATGTATATATAAATAATAAAATAGTATTTTATGAGGAGTAGATCGATTGTACTGATTTAGAATCCAGAATAAATATCAAAAAATAAATAAGAGAAAAGATGTTGGAAGAACTCCTCTGGAGTAGATCGAGCATACCAGTTCAGAATCCAGAACAAATATCAAAAAATAAATAACATAAAAGATGCTGGAAGAAAATTTTAGAGAGAAGAAAAAAAATTCTTGAGAAAGAGAACAAAATTTTTAATTAGAAATTGGAAGCTCAAAGCTTCTCTCCACTACAAAAATGTCACGAATGCTGCGGCCCCGCCCTCTCTGTCTCTCCCCCTTTCTTTCTCACAGGCTCACAGCACCGTGATAAAGAATGCCTCATGTCCTCTCTTTAGATAGAGCTCTTTTTATTCCTATCTAAAGTTTAAAACCAATAGAAATCAGAAAACCAATGCCTACTTTACAAAACCCACTGAAAGACATACTTTGATAATTGCTAAAGAACAAAAATATCTATTATAGATGGAATAACAAAGTAGAATAAAACTAGAAACACTCCTTTGGTGGTAGGTGGTCCATAAGAAATCAGATTGTTGGACATCAAACGAAATTACCAATATCATGCTTTTATTCTACATTCTCCATTCTCAAATAAAAAGAAAAAGTAAGTTTTTAATCAACATTTCTTACAAAGAAATTAATAAGTCACAAAGTTATCAAATATTTCATATAAAAGCAAGATAAATTTAGCTGAATATCTAACTTACTTGCATCTATCTCTGGCTGATATAGTTTCGAATAAAACAAACAATAAGAAGAAACAAGAAAAATACTAGCATACCAATCTTCCTTTGTGCATTATTCTTAAATAAGTAGCATTAAGTATAAAGTTCAAGATGATCAGGACTCATGGGAATTGCTGTTTAGTTACAACTAGTATGTGACACTTGTGATTCATGTAAATTTTATTAAAAACTATACTAATAAATGCCATGACCATAGTAAGATACAATTATATATTTTTGATCTAGCAAGGACTTGAATCATTGACTGTATGGTTAAAAGCCGCATGCTCACCAAAATTGCTCGGCGGGGGAGGGAAAGGTTGATGGTCAGTCATTGTCTCACACACGGCTACTTTAAAGAAGTTGGCATTATATAGTAATATAGATATATAATGTAAAGTTATATTTAATACTTGTTCACCAATGTTAAAATCTAATATTATTTGCTAAATGAATTGGTAGTTGTGTTAGAGTGTCTTTACCAAAACATTATTGTCTCTGTCCTTCTGGTTTAGAGAATCTCCTCACCCCCATTGCCTACAAAGAGAAGGACCTGGTGATGGGCCTAAAAAAGGTGCCATCTTTGTCATTTATTCTATAGTGCCTTAATCATGGAGGTCTACGTGGGGCCTTTTGCAAGGCTTTTGTGAAAAGGTTTCTCTTTGCTTCAAGTGAAAGTATTTCTGTGGCTCCTAGTTAAAAACAAGTAGCTATATTATTTGTTACACCAATCCAAGTCTCGACAAGCTAATATCTCTTATGTACCAAAAAAATAAAAAAACTAATATCTCTTTCTACACGGGCAGTTCTCTAAGGGGCTTCAATCAAATTAATTTGCTTAAGGTTAAATTTTTCTTTAATGTCAATGGGCTCCAAGATTCTATCTGGTTTTAAGTGGACGCTTGGAGGAGGAAAAGTGATCACTTCTTTGACGATTGGTCCTGGAGATGGAGGCAATGATGAAGACATTGAGGATGTGCAAATTAAGGTTCTGGACGAGAGTAAGGAATAGCAGGGGAGGGTTGAACCTGACAAGATATTTTGCGAAGATGACACTCTGCCAGCCTCCAAGACCAATCCTTTGACATGAGCCCTGTCTTCTTTGCTAGGTTGTGGGCTTTAGAGTTGTTGGTCTTGTGAGGCTAATGGTACTACTTTGTTTTTATTGTGAGGTTCTTCTGCCACCAGTTGATGATCCTGCTTTTGTTTCCATCTTTTGGTCTTGTGAGGCTAATGCCTCTTGGATTTCCAATCTCATTCTCTTCCACGGCCGACGATCAAACTTGATACCTGCATTGCCCTTCTCTCTGAAAAACTTGGCTCTGATGTTTTTCTACTGCAATAATCCTTCTCTGAACCTCTACAGGTGTAACCCGGCTGCCGACCTATTTCTTTGTTTAGAAGAAGCTTCCCTATTTCTCTAGGATACTCCTTTCCTTGAGGTTACAAAAGATAAATATAATAGAGTAAACCAATTTAGACTTGAACTGGTATCCTACAATAATTAAATTAGGCTAATATACAATTGGTATCCTAAGTCGATATAGACTTGAACTGGTATCCTAAATCGACCTTTTTAGAACTTTTGTAAACTTAGGATATATTCAACAAGTCTTGATGCTCTGTTTCAGCTGTTCTGTGACCTCCCGTTCTCTTTTCCAGCTTTTATGTTTTTCAGTCAGATTGTTGTACCATGGCCTATATTATACACTCCTTAGCATTGCCTGCCGCTTTACATAATTCGTCTTGATAAAATTGAGTGGCTTCGCCTCCCCATTAATCACACACACAAAAAAAAAGGGCGTCCTTTCTATTTCTGCATTGCTTGAATTGCGATCTTTGCAATTGGCTGGCCGTTTTGTACACTTACTTTTGAGAATTGCCATTCAGAAGTTGAAATCCACACCTATCATTGTTTCATGGCAGGTCGTGTTTAGAGTTCAAATCATGTTAAAATCTATTTTTTTGCCTGACCGACTTCATTTAAAACATAAATCGAGTTGAGCAGACCATGGACTGCAGCAACTCATAACCTTCAAACCAAGGAGGCCCACGAACTGCATGCAACAGAGCTTCTCATCCTCCAATCCCGGATAAAAAAGACAGGCACAAACAATTTCGAACTTTATTCACCGTCTATTACAAGTATAACTTTTCTCAGATATGCATCATATATACGAAAAAAAAATTACACAACAATCAGATCAGAATCCCCTATAAACCCGAACAAAAATCAATACTAATTGCTCAACTAAACGACTCCAGAGCTACAGCAGCCCTCCAGAGTAAGGAATGGCAGTGGCAGACAACCAAGCATCTCCCATGGTAAAGTTATAAACGGTAAAATTCAGAGCTTCCGAAGCATTCATGAGGTGATAACCCGGCCACTGCACCCTGCCACTAGTGTTCGCCCCCGGCCCGTAATTCTCAAACTCCCCGTAGTACAACGTGCTCAGGGCGAAGGTCCCGTTCCACTCCATCCATCCAAGAGGATCGATCGCCCGATCGATGGAGGACTGCATGTAGACCGTCCGCGAGTACTCCTTCCACGGCCGGCCGAGGAATGTCTTGGTGGAGTTGAGGTCAGCTTCGAGGTCCGGCGCAGCTCGGATGGTGCAGTTGTGGATGGAGATGCCGGTGGTTTGGTTTGGGCAGGTGCGGCCCTGCGCGGTTATGGCGTTGGCCTGGTCAGGGAGGGGCTTGCGAGCGTAGATGTTGCAGTTCTGGAAGACGGAGGCGGCGTTGCCGAAGATGAAGTCGACGGTGCCGTAGACGTCGCAGTCGCGGTAGAACTGGCGGAGAGAGTGAGCGTAGAGGGTGTCCTGGTAGCCCAGGAAGCTGCAGCGGTAGAAGCTCGAGAGGTCGGCGCTGTTCCGGACGGCCACCGCCTGGTGCTTCTCCGGCCCGGCTGTGTTCTCGAAGGTGATGTTGATGGCTATGAATCGATCGCCATGCACGGCTGCATTACGTGGAATTTCTTGGGTTGATGCACGAATTTAATAGGAGATAAAAATAGCAGTTATATATGAAGAATGGCAGAAAATTAAGCAGTTATTATGAACCGGAATTCCATGCATAAGTTTTAGAGTCAGTTGAAATCAAGTAAGGCATAATTCATACTTTTAATTAAGCCCTTGACAAATAAGGCATGAAAATTTTGCAAAATTAATGCATCAAACAGTTTAGAAATCTTTATTTTGAAATGCTTATTTAATTAAAACCATATTAAGTGGCTACAAAATTTTTAGGACTCGTTTGGTTCGCAGGAAGCATTTTTCCTCTTAGGAATATGATTTCTTAGATTTGTAGGAAAAGAATGCATAGAAAAGTATTTTTGGCATGTTTGGTTGATCATGAAAAAGTGACATATTTCCAAAGTGCTTAATTTAGTTGACCATCCACTTTCTTGGAAAAGTTATGTATAATTTCTATTATACTCTTAATAAAAATTAGGTCTTTAATGCCTCTTTAATGCTTCTTTAATGCTGAAGGGTCTTTTTGGGAAAAAATAAAAATGGAGTGATTTTCGTCGTCTCATGGAAAAGTAACTTTCCCATGTTTCTCATGGGAAAGATTTTCCTATGAAATGTAGGAATCATATTCCCATGGAAATGCAACTCTTTCAGATCTCACTTTTGAAAATTCTAATTAAACAAGAGCCATTTCATTACTTTCTTGTTGACCATATTTTTTCTGGATAGGATGTGTATGACGTAGATAGCTTGAAGATTCAGCTATTTCCCATGATCGCTTTCTTTCCGATATCTAACTCTCTTTATTACTCTAAAAGGAAATAAAAATTCCACTAGAGGGCATATAAACTTAACTATAGTTATCAAATCCGCCCCCGACCAGCCAGTCAGACTAAAAACCTAATGGCCCGAGCAAGCTTTAACTCCAAAAACACACGAGCGTCCATTTTGACCATTTTGACCTTGTTTCTTAAATTTTTTTTGACGCATCTAAGTACTCACCAAAAGTTGCCGATTTGAAGGTCGTCCACCCGTCGGCGACGCTCCGGTTCCCCGTGACCACCGTCCGATTGTTCCCGGCGCCGATCAGTATCAGGTTCTTCTTTCTCTTTCCCACGACCACGTTCTCCTCGAACACTCCTTCGCCGATACGGATCGCGAAATACCCATCCTCTATCGACGTATCATTCGGAGCGAAGGCGACGGCGTCTGCGATCGCTGAGAAATTCCCACTCCCGTCGGTAGCCACCGTCACCGACTGGTTTATCGGCACCACCTCGCCGTTCTCCCAATGCACAAGATTCCGTCCCATCGCCGGCAAACCAAAGGGCGGCGAGCTAGCATCATTTTGCACTGCTAGCACCAGTCAAAAACAAGCATTAAACTTGCGATTAGAAATAATTAAAATAGTCACTTAATGCCGCTTAATCAAGACTGGATGTTAAAAAGAAAAGGAAATGGAACGTCCTTCCGGCAGAATACATGAGCTGAAACGTCCCTTTCGGTTCAGAAAGGAGGGGAAGGTATCGCGATTCACGCGGCTTCCACTGCATTGCATTTAATCGAATCAGGACCGTTGATTCCTATTGACCGAGTCGATGATGGGCGAGAGAATCGAGTCGGCGGATGGAATGACACCAAATAAACCGGCGGCTTTCTCTTGCCACGCGTAACTCGCCGTGGGACCCACCGACACCAACTCGTGTAACGGCGCGACCACGCGTGGCCGGTCCCACAAGACGACGGTGCATGCACCGAACACGAGACTGTCTACGCACACACTTTTATAGGGCTCGGTCCTCACCTGGGAGCGAGTCGGACTCGGACCGGTTCACGACGGTCCGGTCCAGCGCGGCGCTGACTAGCTCGAGCGAGACGCCGTAGACCCGGGTCTCGTCGGAGAAGGCGCCGCGGAGCTCGGGGAAGATTCTGGAAGCTTCGAGGCCGTCGAAGCAGGTCTGCTGGTTGGTGACCACGGCGCTCATCAGAGCCCGGACCCGGTCCGCCCCGGCCGGGTTGAGGACCGACTCGCCCGGGCCGAGCTCGGCTTCGACGGTTTCGAGGTACTCCAAGTTGAGGCCATTCAGCTGTCGGCAATCCTCGAGGGCTCCGCCGCCGACGCCCCTCCCCCAGTCTCCGCCTCCGGCGAGGTAGTGGTCGAGGAGCTTGGAGGTCCGGCGGGCACGCTTTAGCGCCTGCTTGACGGAGAACCGGCCGTACTCGTAGGGCTTGGAGGGAAGCCGTAATGGCGCGAGGACGGCGCGGCAGAGCTTGGGATAGAGGGAGGACTTGCACGCGGCGGCGGTGGAGACGGAGGGAGACGGAGCGGCGACGGCCGCCGTGTGGAGGAGGAGGAGGAAGAAGGCCGGGGTTAAGCACATTGCGACACGTGTTCTCTTAGCCGATAGGAGGGGTTGACGAAAGACGGTGATGTGTGAGTCGGCTAGGGGACTAGAATGGGCTATATATACGAGGAGGAGAAAGCGCGTGAGATAGATATGATTCATGAAATGTTCGACAAAGTGCAAGGTGGCCGAATGGAGGTTTCTGAGATGGAATGGAGAGCGTAGGGATCAATAAATATTTTTACTGTGCGTGGGTGAGGTTGTTGGGAGGGTTTAATTTTTAGAGTGCTGCCTTAAAAGCGAAGATCTATAATGGGAGAAGTGGGATAGGTGGTTGTAATGGGAGTAGCATTTACTAGAGTGAGTTAAAATACGAAAAAAAGAGGAAAAAAAAAGTGAGTTTTCTTTATTTACTAGTGCGAGTTACCTGACAAAAATGAAATGAAGAGGGAAGAAAAAGCTTGCTAGGTGGTGAGGTTCCTCAAATTCCTTCCTTAATGGTGACCAAACCATGAAAGGCTCACATCATCAACAAGGAGCCAAGGCGGAGGCCAAGTTAAGTCCAACCTCGCCGAGTGCCCAACCAACCTCGCTAAATGCCCACTTGATGTTAATCTAGATTAGCTACTTTTTCTTATTTTCTTGTCAAGCCAAATCTCACCCAAGGCTTGGCGAGAATCATTCGGATCCAACGGCATTGGGCTCGGCACGCGCTAGCCCTGTGCGCGCGGCCAGGCAAGAATCATTCGGATCCAATGGCATTGGGCTCGGCACGCGCTAGCCCTGTGCGCGCGGCCTTTGGCCGCGCGCAGGAGTTTGGCATGGCGATGCCCAATGCTATGGACGCCCGAGCCATTCGGGCACCACATGCCACCGCACAGCGTGCGCGGCCTTGGCCGCGCCCAAGCAAGGAGCAGGCGCTCAGTCAGAAGACTGAGCGCGCATAAAGGCAACAGGCGTACGGCCACCAGCCCACGCGCCCACGCATGGAGCAAGCGCACAGCCAGCAGACCGAGTGCACACACAGGTTTAGGCGCGCAGCCAACAGACCGCGCGTGCATGCCTGGTAGAAGTGCGCAGCAAGCAGCCCCCCTGCGCACGGCCGGGGTGCCTCAGGTCCCGGCAGGCGCCTGCACGCGCAAGGAAGGAACGCGCAGCCTTGGCGCCATCAGGCCAGGCCGGCGCGCGCATGCGCCAAGGAACGGGCGCGCAGCAAGTGCGCGCACATGGAGCAGGCGTCCGCCCGCCCGACCAGGCGCGCGCGCGGCCCGCCCGACCAGGCGCGCGCGCGGCCCGCCCGACCAAGCGCGCCTAGCTATCCAGCGCCCAAGTGTCCAGTGCCCAGACGCCCATCACCCAGGTGTCCAGTGTCCAGCCGCCCAGCGCCCAAGCACCCAATGCCCAGGTGTCTAACGCCCAGACGCCAACGCCCAAGTTTCCAGTGCCAACCAACAGCAGGAAACTGCCGACCAATGCCACAGCCAATCCGCAGGCCACAGCCACAGCTAAGGCAACTCCAAGAACCACCAGCCAAACCAAATAGAAACTTAATGGCAACCATGCCATCTCAACAGCCATCCGAAGAGCAAGGTTTGCATCGGTTGCCAACAAGTTATCCAGCCCTGAAGAAGATAAAATTACAGCAACGCATGGCATTCTCTCATGCAATGTAAAGGCCTATATAAAGGCCTAAGTGAGGAGAGTTTAGAGGTCTTTTATCATCCATTATATTAGCCACTTTAAATGTGCTCGGCCGCATAGGCCTGGGTAGGCATAGTGCCTAATTCGGTCCTAACGGACTTAGGCTAAGGTTGGATAAATCAACTCTCCTTAGATTAGGCTAAGGTTGGGATACCACTCCCTCCTTAGATTATTTATAATTTGTTTTTATTAGTGGAATCAAAAGCAACCAATTGTTGTCTTCTTCACTTCATTGAGTTGTCTTCGATTGCAGAGATTGCCTAAGGTTCTAAGGAAGAATTCATCCTCCATTTTTAGCCAAGTAGAACTTGGAATTAGAAGGAGTCACAAGTGTCATCATTCCAAATCAGCCGGCGTTACCTTAATTCGGTCAAGGCACAACATCAAAAGACCGACGCCAAAGGAGCAAAGAGGAACATATTGGTGTGGTTGACGAGTGACCGACGCTAGACCCCACCACTAAGCTGCAAGTAGTTGTCTCTCATTTTTCAATTTCACAAGACTTTTTAGCACATTCTTCCAAAAAAGATAGCTTTTACCAAATTAGATTCATGTCTCAAAACTGAACTCCATCAGCCTGATTTTGAATGTTAGGCCTGATAAAGAACATTGGCCAATCGTGACCCCAGTCAATATTCCTAACAAAACGATATATATGTACATAAATACATACATAATGAGGTCTAAATGTGCATTTAATATTATGTAATGTCAACCCGGTTAAAGCCATTATTGATTTTTATAATGGTTAAAACAGCTGTTATTTACCTCAATAGTGTTTCAAACTTTTTATAGGAAAAGAATAATTATTATAACAGCATTATAATAGAAAATAACGGATAATGAGGAAAAATAATAGCTATATCATTCCATTCACTTTTATGGAATAAAAATAAGTTTTTTTTTGACCATTGGAGAAATTTAATTTTAAAAAACTAAACTTTGAAAAACTAGTATTTTATTTAGAACAAGGAACAAGTGAAAATAACATGCATTGTTTATCTTTAAATGGATAATTCTATGCTAAATTATGTGTTATAAAGGCCATTATAATAATTATAACATTACTATTTACAATCTTGAAACAAACTTATATGCATATATATATATATATATATATATATATATATATATATATATATATATAATATAATATTTTATTTTTTAAATAGAGGGGGGGAAGCTAAAAATTTTTCATTGACTTCCATTGAAGAACAAACTTCACATAGGTAAGGTGTTAGCTCGGGTTTTCCGGCATGCGATGCAAACTTCGAAATCATTGCACACTTATATTAGATATCCATTTGCGAGAAGTGTTTGGTTTGCTTGGAAGCTACACCTTAAACTAAAATGTTGGCCGACAAACCTTCTAGACCTTTGGACGATGTCGCACCATTGAAAGATAAAATCTTTCTTAAGAAGAGCATGAGATCAGATCATTATTACAATGTATTTGCATATATGGTTGGACAGAAATGCAGAAATTTTTCTAGAAGAGAAATGTTCCATTAATGCAACCCTTCACAAGATCCTGCAAACATTCCAACATTGGTGGAACTTATGTGATGAGAGAAGATCAAGCACTGGAGAGTTACCTTGCTCCCCTTGTGCAAATGAATTGATGCCACGTATCTTGTACTGACTTCCTACCTCTCTTGTATATATTCACACTTATAAATAGAGTGGGGGAAGTATGTAGCTTCCTCCATTTCACCATCAAAGAAGAAAGAAACATTTTATTATTTTAATTCTAATTTTGTTAGATAAAAAATTGTGGTTTAAGAATTGTTTAGGCATTCCATGGACATGCAATCATAGTTTTGTGTGGGTCGACATTTGCACGGTTTGCTCCAAGCTTAACGATAATGGGAGCCCAAATACTGTAAGCCCAATCTGAAAGAACGTGGAAGCAATGGGCCATAAACAGGGCTTAAAACTGGTAGCCCAATCTCACGGTCCGACTACTATGAAACGAATTGGGAAGTGGACGGGACGGAACACCACCTCTCTACTCGAAGGATGGCTCCTTCCTTAATGATATATTAAAAACTTGGCCATAGCTAGATGAAACCCAAAAATTTTCCGGCGAGAAGGGCGAAGGAAGAAGATAAACAGTAGTTTTACTAATACAATTGCCTATGAGGAATGCTCAAAACACAAAAGTTGACACTTCTTATACAGGCAATTGTTGCCGCTAAGAATCGATCGAGGCACCGAGCGAGAGGGATCGCTGCATGACTTGGCAACATGCTTGAACCAGTGTTGGGAGGCCAGGATCGTGCTCGGTGCTTTGGACTAACGTTGGGTTCAGCTTGCAACAACAAAAAAGAAAAAGTTCTCTTAAAAGTTCTCTTATCAGAGTGTCTAGAATCTTTCGAAGCCTAAGTCAGAGCAACTCTTAGAAAATAGAGGAGATTGAGAGAGCTCTTCTTATAGCGCCAATTTGTTACTGCCGAGAATCATTATGACCAAGATGCTGGAGGGTCCCTCGAGCACAACCCCAGCCTCCCGACAATATTTCAGGCACATCACCAATTTGCACAGCTAGAGCAATTGATCGTCAATCCCTCCAACGTTCTCTTCTGCTCGGTGCCTCGGTCATATTGATTCTCAGTGGCAACGGCAATCATTTATCTATCTCACAACTGGTCCAGCCCAAGTATGCAGAAAACTTGCACGCACAAGCAAATGGTTCGACGCTTGTATAATTTTTAACGTTTTCAATTAGATGAATCTCTGTTCTTACAGCAAATCAAATATAGGCTGAGTCTCGCTTGGAATTTACATAATAGACCCAAGGATCAAGCTCTAGCCTACCGACGCCAAAATTTCTTTATTGACCTAAAAAGCAACAAGCTTTCGTATGACTTGGTATTTTTTTAGTAAAAAATGATATTTTATTAAGCTCTTATATAGGTACAGTCTGCCAAGTCAAAAAAAAAATAAAATAAAATAATGAAGAAGGAAGCTTAATGGCACAAATCCACTCTGCTGCTCTATTCGCCTTCCGATATACATAGATTAATCTCATGAATTAATGGGTGGCTATCTCTATATCGATCTATTTTTCATGTCCAATCGCTCACTATAGCTTGGTACCTTTCAGGTATAGGTTTTAAACATTAGATGGGTACATTTGATTTAAAATGACAACAAAAAGGTCTCTTCGGCTCATGTTACGGCACAAACACGGTAACAGTGTCCATCCTATATTTAATTGTGATGATGATCCCATGGAACTCCTCCACTCCTGGGGGTCACTTGTCATGTCCATCTGAATACTTGAAAGATGGAAATGTTATGTAGAAACGTGGTCTTTAGCTAGCACGCTTGCGAATGACCTTTTACCACAGGGTACGAAATGTACGATAATTTGGTATTTGGCTAACCTCAATGAAGACCGATCATTGCATCTTTTTACAGCTAAATATGTGCCTTTTTATCGACTATTCTACCATGAAAACGATTTTGCCCCCTGCTACTTATCAATCTTAGCATAAAACCCAATTGTATAGAAAATGAAACTTTTGGCCCGGATGGTTAGTTTACATATGAGTGACTTGATAACAAGTCTGGTTGGCAAAACAGATGATTTTTTATAAAAAGCTTCAGTATCAGATTGATAAGAAGTCTGCTACCGATTGGCTTGCAAAAAAAGTGGACGGCAACGGCTTCAATTTGAGTTCCCCGAGGGTGGGGGGTGAGACGGTGGCCGACGGGGAACAAGAAATGGTGGCCCATTGTACGTACAGAGGAGCTGGGTGAGGAATGAAGATTCTAGTTTGAAATTGTAAAAGGGGCAGCAAGCCCTATTTTTATCTTTTCATTTAGAAGACTGATTCAAGCACATGACCCAGATATCTACTTTCTTTATGAGATGCATCTTTTTGGAGGTAGCCTCTTACGGATCCGGAGGGGGGGTATTATTGTAGTATGGAAGTGGAGGTGGCTTTAGTAGATGTCTTCTACAAATGCCATCAATAAGTTGTAATGTTGATTTCTGAGCCTAATGGATATCCTTGGATCTTGTTGGGTGGGTATGCTAGCACTAACTATAGATTGAGGAGGACCGTTTGGAGCTAGGTGACTAACCTTATTGGTCAGGGGATTCCGAGCTTAGTTGCTGGTGATTTTAACTATATATAGGAGCTCTTAGAGAAGAGAGGTACCAAGGCCTACTACGACAAATTTGAGAGAAGGGAGTTTCGAGAATTCATTGGAGCCAATGAGTTGGTGGACTTTGGCTTCTCCGGGCTGAGATTTTACTTAGTGCAACAACTGAATATGTAGTGCCAGAGTATAGGAGAGGATCGATAGGATCCTAGCCATAGTGAAATGGATCCAATGTTTTTTCGCCTATCAGGTTCGTCACCTTCTTCGTATTGCTTCGGATTATTGCCCGATGTTGATTAGCACTGTCACCAGTACTAGTCACCACAACACTTTTCGCTTCAAAAAGTTATGGCTATCTTACTCAATCCTGGAATATTGTCCATCGAGCTTGAAGGGTCCCAATGCGGGGGATGCCATGCATACGGTAACCTGCAAGTTGGAGCTCACTAAGCGGAGGCTGCTGCGATGGAACCAGAAGGTCATGGGTGATATCTATAGGCGTCTGGATGAGGTAGAAGGGTCTATTGCTGACCTTTAGGGAAGGAAGGATAGAAGTGGAAGTGTGTCGGCAAATGAGCTAACCGAACTTTGGGGGAAGCTGGCAATGCACCATTCTCTTCTACGTCAATAGAAGGTCTTCTGGCGGCAAAAGTCCACAATCCAGTAGATCAGGGAGGGAAACAGAAATATTAGATTCTTTCATTAGTCTACCATCATCAAGAGATAGAGGAACTTGGTCCGATCCTTGAGAAATGAGACTGGGGGGAGAGTGGAGGAGGAAGGCGAGATCAGATGGGTGATGTTCAATTTCTTCAGATCCAAATGGACTAAGAGCCGATATTGGAAGGTTGCTTTTGATTTTCCTCTCCCAAATGCAAGGGTCAGGATGAAGGAGAATGATGGCCTTATTGAGCCTATCTCGGAGATCGAGGTTTGGGGGGCCTTTTGGGCCATGGTGGAGGATAAAGCCTCGAGGCCGGATGGCATTCTCCCGTTCTTCTTTAGGAGATACTGGAGCATTATCCAGAGGCAGGTCATGGAGGCAGTCCAACTTTTCTTCAGTACAACCGCTTCGCCGGATGTTTGGAAGCAGACCTACATCACTCTGATCCCGAAGCGCTAGAATGCATTAGAGCCTAGCCACTTTCGACCGATCAGCCCGTGCACCACTCTCTACAAGGCAATGGCGAAGATCATGGTTGGCAGGATGAAGCTGTTATTGCATGTCACATTAGCCTGGAGCAGAGTCTCTTTGTGGGGGGTCAAAACATTACACATAATGTTTCGATCACCGAAGAGATGATGTTTGATTTGCAGCATGCACCATATCGACAAAGCCTCATAGTGGTGAAGCTTGACATGGAGAGAGCCTACAACCAAGTCTGGTAGGATGCTCTCCAGCATGTTTACAAGAAGACGAATGGAGTCGTAGATTGGGATGGCTTCCTTTGTGGCGGATCACTCGGGTGAGGTCCAGTGAACTGGTGAAGCGGAGCTGCCTCGTGCGTTTTAAGATTTGCTTTTTTTTGATTTTTTTGGATGTATTTATATTAGAGTTATGTGAGTCGTTCGTTGTATAAAAAAAGAAAATCAACTTTGATATCAGGCCGTAATAATGGGCCAAAACTTGTGAAAATGATCAATATTGCTAGCCTTTGGTGACTCGTTGCGATCTAAAAAAATATAAGAATTAAGAAATTATGGGATTTAAAACTGTTGCTGGAAATTGGACCCGGGAGTGACCACTGGCTGAGAAGGGGGAGCTCCGGTGCGGGCGGTACGTCGGCGGGTTGTGTCCTCCGGGGACCTGAAAAAGCCGGTGGCCGGAGTTTCCAGCGCCGGCCCTCCGATGCTTAAGTCAGAAGGGGCTTTAGTGGAGAAAAAGAGAAAGAGTCTATGTGCCGGAGTCTAAAAAATCAGAATTCCCTTCAAGAGGAAGAAGTTCTCCTTTTATAGGGGGGATACAGGGTTATCTATGATGTGACTGGGCGAATTAATGAGTTATCGTCATGATTGGGCGTAATCGTGTGAATTAATGAGTTGCCGTGGGTGACTGGATGGAGCTGAGTGAGTCAACTAGTTGTCGTGAATGGCCTGAGATTTTGAGTAAGCTGGAGATCCCTGGAGATCGTGCGCATTTAATTGTTGACAGTCATTCGGGCGGAGATCACGAGATTAGATCCAAGGAGAATGGGAGAGGAACTTGATCCTCGGTAGAGTGGAGAGGTCCGCTTCATTCTTTGACTGGACCTTCTTCGGACTTAAGGCCGATCAAGGTTGTACAGCTGTGAGCTCTGAGGTCGGGCGCCTCGGGGTCTGGCGCCTCGGGGTCGAGCGCCGCTGAGCTCGGGCGCCTTGAGGTCGGGCGCCTTAGGGTCGGGAGCCTTTGAGGTCGGGTGCCCTGAGGGTTGCTGCCATGGCATCCATCACCACGTGCCTGCGATGCATCCACGTGCTTCGGGGCAATCCATTTTTCTCCAACACTATCCTCCGACTTGCGAGTCCGAGCCGCTCGCGAGCTTGGGCGAAAGGAGTAATTGTCTTTATTATGCTGGTGGGACCAGGTAGCTTTAAATCGCTCCACCGTTCCGCGCGCTTTGAGACGTCTTTAATGAAGGCTTGTGGGCATGAGGCGATGCCCGTTTTTTTTTCGAGGGAGTTTTGGGCCGCGGGCTCATGATGAGGCCCCGAGATCCGACGCGACGCCGCCTCGATTCTGCTTTTAAAGCGCCCATCCAGGGTGATACGCCGTTCCGATTTTCAGGGTTGACACGTGGCGCGATCTTGATGGAAAGCCAGGTCTGGCGCTGTCGATCTGGGCCGTCGAAGGGTCTATATAAACCCGCAAGAAAAACTACTCGCAAAAATCATGAAAGGGACAAAAATAAAAACTACCCGCAAGAAAAAGAAGTAGCTTGTATTGAAATATTAGTTTCTATTTTCTTTTCCTTTATATCTATTTTTTCCTTTTTCTACTGCATCATCATATTGTTCAAAATAATAATAATAAAAAAATCCCTCATGCGTCGAACCATGGAACCCAGCCGTGTGGCATGACGACATTGGTCCAATCCAGGTGTCCGTTGGCATGTGGACTACCAATGCCTGCATGACACGTGGCAATGGAGCATTTCCTTTTTACTTTCTCACACAACCTGGCGACAGGACCTCAAGAACTCCTCAGCGTGCGAGTATTGCGACTGGCGAACGGACCGTCTTTGTTTACATCTACTTTTTTTTTAAGCCAATTACGACAGACCACCGAGCCAACCTTGAGCCACCGTGCCAAAAGACAAAGGATTTAGAGACGAGATGTCAAACCAGCTATTGTGACATCTCTTGGCTAAGTATGGCAAGTTGGCCAGATAGGCATGAGGTTTAGGGCAACGGCATATTGACTTGACAACCACTCTAGTTTTTAAAGGTTGGAGGTGAGACCACCTCGTTTTGGTGTTAGATGAAAAGTGGAGCATAGATAATGGTAGAAGAGCTCAAAACCTGGTTTCTTCTATCTAAAAGCTAGAAGAAGACTTAATTAGCTCAATCTGGTCAAACCTAATTATGAAACTCAGACTAAGTCTCACATGGTCAAGTGGGGGTTGGGTTTAGTAAAATGAAATTGAATCAAACCAGCCATATTTAGAGATAAGCCTGGTTAAACATTTTGGTTTATCAACAATCCTAGTTAAAAGAGTGGGATACCTTATGCTTAATCTCTGTACATAATTAGGCTTTAGTTTTGCATGCGGGATTGCGGGTAACCTATTTCTATACATTATCATTATTATTTCTAAACATTTCATGGGCTTAGGATTAAATATAAACTGAACGTCAAAATCCAGGATAAAGTTTTCAATCAATAAGGACTAAATGTAATACAACAGTCAATTTAAGACCGGGGAACCTCAATTTCCCATTAAAAGATTCGTTCTGGATAGTAGACTCTATTATTTTCAGTGGTCGGAGTCTGAAGGATTTAGATTGCAACTTTCATGTGAAAAATAAATGATCTTCTTTCACGACATCGACCGTTGAATCTTGCCTAGCATAGATCTGAGAACCCTCCAGACTTCTTTATTCATTGGTCTGCACAGGTCTCAAAATGGCCATTGTGCAATCCAACAGTAGTGGATTTACACCAAGGAAGGTGAATTCTTCTTTTGTGCTAAAGATACAACCTCTATCCCAGTCTGAAAGCATCCAGTGACCCCTGCCATTTCAAATGGGTTGGAGTCGGAAAAATTAAGAACCTAATACATTTGTATGGATATATGTATGCTTCATGTGTATATGCTAAGTATTGATGTTTCTTTAAAAACAAAACTCTCTTTTTCTCGTCTCTTAAGGAGACTTAGAAAAGAAAAGTTATGTATATTGACTGACGAACGTATGCTGGTAGCTAGTCGGGCACATAAATATCAGTTTGCATGTAATTTAGCTTGAGAGTTGGAATCGGGATGGAAGGAAACAAAATGTTGATCCATGTTTGAAAATTCAAACGGAAAGAACACCTCCCACGTGGATTTCATTGAGAGGAAGTAACAAAAATACAAAAGAGATGCCCTAGACATGAGGCAATGGAGGATAGGAAACAGACATAGATTACAACAAAGGAAGAGATAAGCGTTCAAACATCAAAGTTTGGATCCTAGCTACTAATCTTTCTCCCTCAACCACTCCCTCCAATCTATGAGATTAGAGCCTGGCAATGCTTAAACCATTCAACTTATTTCAACCATTGTAGATCGGATTAGATTACTTATTTAATAAAATGGTACATCAGACTGAGATCGGAATTTTAAACCCGTTTACTAAATAAGTTAGATTCGGATTAACAAATTTTTGATCTATCCTATATCCAATCCAACCTGATTACCATCCTACCTATACTGCTAAGTTAGTTTCTGATCAGCTATATATCTAGTTTGTAAGTTACCATGAAAAGATTCTGCTCTCTTTCGGGCCTTTTCTGCCTGCCAACTTTGTGGTCACCTAGGGTTTGAGCCAAGAGATTCCAGCTGAGGACCAACAAACTGGAACTAATTTGTGGAGAGATGTAGAACCTTGGCATGCATGCATCCTGCTGCATCACAGGACTATAAAGTTTTATATGTGGATCCCACAAATTACTGTTACTATACATGGGACGTCCCCCAAGGACCTATACAATGAGGTGAGCCATCTGTATCACGTACGTGTTTTCCATTTTTGTCGATATGTGCATGTAGATTTAGCGAGTGTTTATTTTACAAATCATAAGATACAAAATAATTTAAACAACGACGTCCATTTATTTAGTGCAATGCACATCATCAAGGTATTCAAAGTCCCTATTATCACCATATATATCAATTAAAAGTGGTACCAACTTGTTGGAACTGGCCAAAGCGAGAATTATATGCTTCATCTAAGAATGCCGTTATGCAATGAGATAATAACAAACTATTATTTTAATCATATAGTGGTCGGGAAAAAATCAGGTCTTATTTGATTAGTAAAGGAATCTAAGGATTCCTTTGGTTCGTGAAAAAAATTATTTCTATTTTTTTTTGTGGAAAGATGATTTTTAGGAATATGATACTTGAAAAAATTATTTTAGCATTTTTGATTGGTCATGAAAAAGTGATACATCAGAGTGACTTATATTCGGTTGAACATCTAATTTTCTGAAAAAATTATATAAAACATCTATTATATCATTAATAAAAAAAGATTATAAAAATTTTATTTCCATAAAATTGCTACTTTTTATCTTTCTTTAAAAATTTGAAGCAAACAAGAATTATTTTTTTGCTTTTCCATTGACTGCACTTTTTCTTTTTCTTTTTTCTGCAAACCAAATGTGTCCCAATTTTTTTTCTTTTTTCAACCCCAACACTTTATCTCAATCTCATGCACCTGGCATTCCCCTTGTACGCACACTCTCGTCCACTCTCATAGGCATTTAGCATAGCCTGATTCTTCTATATTGTGTAATCTTAAACAAGAGGATGTAGCTTTCTCGGTAAACAAGCAGTACTCTTTTCTTTAGGCATTAAGATTGGTTCTTTTATTAATAAATGTCGCAGGTCTTTGTAAACCATACTTTCTTCCTTGAGAAAAAAGGCCAATACAAATGAAATTAAATATATTCCGGTCTTAGCTTATATGAAGCAATCTATTCCTAAGAAAACCCATAAGCAGCTTGTACAAGCAATCTATACCTCATCCATATGAATGTCGACATTCAATATAATATATAAATTCCACTTGTACTATAGCGATTGAAGAGAAGGATGAGGTTAGTACTGAAAACCAGTAAGAGAAGCTAAAAACCGGTACCCCATAAACTCCATTCTAATTAGATTTTTGGACCTGATGATCGGTGGAACCATCGGAAGACTATTCTACGCATGTAATCCTCAGCGTGGGGACCCTTCTTCTCGGTGCATGGATATTTTCTTTCCTTGCACTCAAGAGAAATCCTCAATATGTTGATGATACATCCATCCGTATCATTCTTCACTACTTCATGTCCTACTCCCGACTTGGCTGGATTCCACATGGATGCTTCCATCAACTAGAGTTTCCTCTGTGGGTGAAAACAAGTAACATATTCATGAAGTGCGCGAGATTCTGCACAAACATTTGCTTGCACTTTTGGATCACCACAGAGATGGATAAGGGAAAGGAGGCTTAGTGGAGATGAGTGGCTAGCTAAGTGTTACTGTGTTAGGTGTAGTGCAAGAGCGTTGAGATGGGGACATGATCAGAAGGAGCTGTTTGTTTGCATGTCACTGTAGGAAAGTTCCCATCTGTTGCTCTAAAAGTCTAAATATTAGCAGCCAATATGTGCTGCATATATATATACCACGGCGCTCTTTCAGCCTCGCCAAGGAAGTAAAAAACCTTCTGCTGGATGCGTCTTCTTTTTATTATGTAGACATTGAAGAGGGAGGCAAAACAGCCAACCTGCCTTTATTAGGTGGTGTATCTACATCCATGCATCCTCCAATGGCGGTACTGTTTCTGTAGTTATCTACTAATTAATACCTCACGCTAACTTCCGTCCCAGACGCCAGAGGAAGCACGATGCTTGAAAGTAACAATGGAAAAAGATTAAGGTACGAAGAAGATCTTCCTCCTGAAAGTATTGTCGTTGCATGGAGGATGATGAAGACCTTTTATGAATCCTACGTACGTTGTAGTTTCTCGTACCATGCTAAATTAAAACTCCATGTTTTCAATTATAAAAAGTTTATTTAGAATGGTAAATAGAGGTCGGCATGTGTACCTTTGTATTTTAATGGACGTGGTTGGAGTATTTTTTTTTCCTTATTCGAGTGGTTGATTATTAATTATTTTCTATTGGATTTGTATTGCTGGATTTGCATCATGAGATTTATATCAATAAATTTAGTTTAGCATATGATGATATATTTTATATTATTTTCAATACAAATATATTTGTATGGTTATTATACGTATCATATATTGAGAACATGACTATATAAATAAAGATATCTTGAATTTGAGAGAAATTCATCGTACAAATGGTAACTGATTTGACAAAAGTAATATATAAATCAGACAGACAATATATTATTGGGACTAACCTCGTCATATGATAGCGCCCATGGGCTTAAGCGAGGAATAGCGTGCGTGGGCTAATGCATGGGGATAGCCTCTATGAGATTACGCGTGGAATTTTGTCAGTCTTGGACTGAGGCATGATCTTGGTTAGTCCAAAGACAGAAGTTAATCAATTAGAAACATAAAAATCAAGTTAATGAGAAATGGATGACATGACATAAGAAACTGTTGTTAAACAATTGGTTACATTTAATATATATATATATATATATATATATATATATATATATATATATATACACACACACACTTCTTTGAAAAGATGATAATGAGAATTTATATATATATATATATATATATATAAATATAAATTCGCAGATGAACGACGCTTAAAAGCGTCGGCATACGTTTCATTTTTGACCGACGCTTTTTGGAAGCGTCGGCCTAAACTGAGCCCACCCCCACCTGCCCGACGTCTTACCCACGCTTTGGGAGGCGTTGGCAGGAAATTTACCGACGCTAAAGACCAAACAAAGCGCCAGGATATATTCTTTCTTTTGTAGTGTATGCATGCTATTTGTTTGAGCTTTTCAAGTATTGATACGATATTAATTTATATGATATTGCTAATTGATTATTTTCTTATTACTTATGGTGTAGCGGTTCAGGATTCTTACTAGACTGTAAAGCTTACAACATGTTCCTCTTTTTCTTTCAAAGTTGCAGGTTGCGTGGCACTGGACTATATTTGAGATCATAGATAGAAGGAATGAATAGATAGAACATTACTAATACTAGTTAGATGATTTAATTTTATAATTAGACCAACTTTGTTATTTGTTATGAATTGAGATTGTTATTGTTCAATAATATTGAGATTGTAATAAATTTTCAGGCCTTACATATTCTCTGGGGTTTTGCTCTAGAGAGTATACAGCCTTGTTATGTGCCCAGACCCGGTTGTTGGGTTCGAGGTGCGACAGGTCACCAGTCAACTTTGACCTTTATATCTATGAAGAAATACTTAATTCTATTCAACCTTCTTTGTTATTCAAATCTAAGTAACATCTTATGATATCTTTAAGGCAAATTGCAGCCCTCCTTAGTGGTAGCACCTTGCTCACAAAGTTGAGATTTCATCTTCAAATATTGGATGGTGCATATTAAGGGTTTGGACCTGAATAATTATTTCAGGATAAGTCTCCCTCCCTTTAGTCAACAAAAAATTCCTAACTTTATGATTTTAGAGTTACTTCTTTAACATCAAAATTAAGCAATGTTTTGAATAGCAACCCATTGACAAGTAGAGTTGGGCAACGGGCCGTGCCGGGCCGGCCCGGCCCAGGCCCCCCGGGCCCAAATTCTAAACGGGCCGTGCCTGGCACCGCCCGTGAGGCACGGAAGGCCAGCCCGGCCCGGCCCCCGGCCCCTCTATTGGTGGGCCGGGCCGGGCACGGCACGGCACGGGCCGTGCCAGGCACGGCCCGTAACGGGCGCAAACGGGCCGTGCCAGGCACGACCCGCAACGTCTCTAAACGGGCCGTGCCTGGCACGGCCCGTAACGGCTCCAGACGGGCCGTGCCTGGCACGGCCCGTCTGGAGAGGGGGAGGGAAAATAGCCGTTTCCAACGGCTATTTTCGGGAAAAAGTCGATTTTACCCCTCCCAACAGTCCAATAACGGCTGAATGGAGGGGTATTTTGGGAGAAAAAAATTTTTGGGCTTCTATAAATAGCCCATTCCTCCCTCATTCTCACCACACCAAACCTCTCATTCTCTCCTTCTCTACTGCTATTATTTCTCTCTTCTAAAGTGCTCTTCTAGCAATTTAATTTTTAGTTTGTTCAAGTGCTACACAAGAGGAGGTTCCTGTTGAGAAGAGAAGGTCGCTTCTGTTGAGAGCACAAGAGGAAGCTCGGAATCTCGGCTCTGCCTCTGCCCTCCGACCCTCTACTCAATTCCTCCTTGCGGTTAGTTTTTATTTTTTGAATTAATCATAGATATGTCATCTTTTGAGGAAAGTCAGTTTGGCATTCCTGTTTCTGAGGGAGAAGAAACTAATCCCCAACCCCCTGTTCCTAGTTCCTCTAGAACTGGTGAACCGAGTGAAGGTCAAACCTCTTCTCGTAAGAGGACTAGTACTGTATGGAATGAATTTGATAGAGTTATGGTTGAGGGAGTCTGGAAAGCTAAATGTAAAAAATGTGCCAAACTTTACAGTTGTAGTAGTAGTGGGGGAACAGGGCATTTAAAAAGACATCAAGAGAGTCATAGGATGCATGATTCTCATGCTCAAACTCAAAGTACCCTTAATATACAAGGGGGATTGCTTGTAGGTAATTTTGCATATAATCATGAAAATCAAAGAAAAGCACTTGTAAAATGGATAGTTAAGGATGAATTACCTTTTAGTTTATGTGAATCTTTTAATTTTGAAGAATATGTTCAATTAAACCTACAACCTGCTTACAAAAGAACTAGTAGGCGTACATTTAGAAGAGTAGCTATGACAAATTTTTTAGCAATGAAACAAAATTTAATTGAAACACTTTCTACTTTAAATGTAAAAATTTCATTAACTTCTGATATTTGGTCAGCATCTGTAGGTAGTAATTGTTTTATTGCCATTACTGCTCATTATATTGATAATGATTGTCAATTAAATAAACGTATTCTTGCTTTTCGTGCTTTTGATTTTCCACATTCTGGGCAACAAATTTCAAATATAATTTATCAAACTGCATGTTCATATAATATTAATGATAAAATTATGTCTATTACTTTTGATAATGCATCTAATAATAATTCTGCTGTTGTATTATTAAAAGACTCATTGCATCCCATATTAGATGGAAATTTACTGCATATTAGATGTGCATGTCATATCTTAAATCTTTCTGTTCAAGCTGGCATGGGCATGATTCAAGATGTGATTTCAAAAATTAGAAATGCAGTTTCTTTTATTCATGCTTCTAGATCAAGACTTTAAGAATTTAAGGAATTATGCATAAATCATGGTAAACGTTTTAAAAAATTTAAACTTGATGTAATTACTCGTTGGAACTCCACATATAGCATGATACATGATGCATACCCATATAAAAATTTATTAAGTGCATATATTAATGATCGTGGATTAGGATTTACATTGACTGAAACTGATTGGAATAAAGGAAAAATTTTGGAAGATTTTTTGCTTAGTTTTTATAATGCTACCAATGTTCTTTCTGGTATTTATTACCCTACTTCATGTTCATTTTTACAACAAGCATATATAATTAGTCAAAAATTTGCAGAACATAGATATGATGATGTTTTAATGCCTATTATTCACCTAATGGAATCTAAATGGAATGAGTATTGGGACAGGATATGTCCTATGCATAACTTAGCTGCTGTATTTGATCCTAGAGTTAAATTAAATGGCGTGCTAATTTTACTTGATGCATACGCTAAAAATATGAATCAAGATGCTGAATCTGCTAAAGATGAGGTAAGACAACTTCTTTATGATATTTATGCTATATATGATGAAAAAATTCGTGGATCTAGAACACAAATACAAACCTCTATTCCTCCTTTTAGTAGTTCTCGTTCGTCATCTATTTTTTCATTCATTGCACAGAGAAGACACACACATGCTTCAAGTTCCTCTTCATCTTCTTCATCTTTAAGTAGTGAACTAGAATTTTATTTACGAAATGATCTTCAGTCTGCATATGATGAAAATCAAATAGAGAATCTAGATGTATTATCTTGGTGGAAGAGTGTTAGAAATCAATATCCTGTTATGTCTGCAATTGCACGCGATATTTTAGCTGTGCCGATGTCCACGGTAGCATCGGAATCCGCTTTTAGTGCAGGTCGGCGTGTTCTTGACGAAAAGAGAAGTAGGATGACGGGCGAAACGGTGGAGATGCTTCTCTGCTTCAAGGATTGGCTGGATGCTGAGGCAAGACTTCAAGATAAAGGTGGACATAATACAACATCCTCTGATGATGATGATACAAACACTACTGAAGACTGAAGACTGAAGACTGAAGACTGAAGACTGAAGAGTGAATACTGATTCACTGAATCACTGATGATTAGTAAGATTTCTTAATTTTTTATAATTGTACATTTTTATTGTATTCTGGAGGTCAGACCAAGGTCCAAACCTCGGCCCTTTCTTAGTTTCTTATTATATTCTAGAATCTAGAGGTCAGACCAAGGTCCAAACCTCCCTTCATGTACCATTTTGATTTAAATTAATAAACTGGTAGGGGTCTATGCCAAACCCCCCACCATTAAGGTGGCTTTATATTCATAAATCAAGATTTCTTAGTGTTCAATATTTATTAATTTATTAAAAAAATTTTATCGGGCCGAGCCGGGCCCAGGCCCAGACCGTGCCAGGCTCGCGTGCCAGCCCGGCCCAGGCCCTTATGGGCCGTGCCGTGCTGGCCCGCGGGCCGTGCCGTGCTTGGCCCGCGGGCCTAGACCGGGCCGTGCCGGCCCAGGCCCGAAGCGGGCGGTGCCTGGCACGGCCCGCTGGCCAGGAACCTCTAGCCCAGCACGGCCCTATCAAAGGGGCCGTGCCAGGCACGGCCCGGCACTGTAGCTGGCGGGCCGTGCCAGGCACGGCCCGCTTCGTGCCGTGCCGTGCCGTGGGCGGCCCGGCCCAGTGCCCATCTCTATTGACAAGGAGACAAATATTCCTTCGGCAAAGTGAAAGCTCATTAGCTATCTAAATCAAGTGGTGGATGCAAATTTTATAAGAACTATTACATAAGTAATTTGCCTCCTTTTATATGATTCTTCGACTTGAGTCGAAGATGATTTTGTCCATTAATTAATTTGTCGTTAGCAAAATCTACTGCTGCCCATATTTTTTTTCTATTAGAATTGGACCTAATCCACAATACTCTTTACCATAACATGTTACCCTAGGGTTAAAGTTCCACAACCCCAAAAAATAAATAAATATCAAAATAAAAATAAAATTTTTTTAATGTCGAACATTTGGGGAAACACCTCTCAGGATTGGAAGCTGAAACCTTCCATAAATGGAGTGTGGGGGGTGCAATCACCAGGTTATTTACAATAACCCTCACAACAAAGGTAATGGAACAATATATTGAATTAAGAAAGAACAGGCCTTGTGGTCATTAGGTGCTGAGAATATGCACTAAGCTAGAAAAAATTAAATCCAACCTGAAAAGAAAAACCTAGGGATCAATCAATAATATTCGAAGAATGGTATGCTGTGCCTTTTTATCTTTTGAAGCAACAATCTGCTGTTGTTAAAGGTTTAGGGAATAAAGAGAGAAGGTCTGCCACGTGAAGGACAATATAAAGACTTCTCCAATCACTTCACTAATTTCTCTGACTTCTAATATATTATTTTCTATGTTAAGATGTACGAGAAAGACAGATATTCGACAGCTATGCCAAATCTTGCTCACCATGCATAGGCTTTTCCTTTCAGTTGATGACATGAAAATTAAGTGTGATATAGATGGCTAAAATGTGGAATTACTTAGATTGCAGTGGAAAAGTATGACTTTTTTTTTTTTTTTTTGGTACATCGGCTGCTCAAACCAGATGGGTGTGGATGCAGCCAACAAAATTAGAAAACAAAATGCTGCGCAAAGGCATAGGCACAGCCCCAAGGTCTAGCTAATCGAAATCTTCAGAATGATGAGCCGCGAAGAAAGCAACTCAATCTGCAGTATCGTTCGCCTTCCGATATACGTGTATGACCTGATAAGACTCGGGCTTCCCCAGTATCCTACGAATATCGTGGAGTAACGGCCGATTCTTGACTGAGCACCCCTGTTCCCGTATCCACCCAATCACTGTACGTGGTCGAATTCCTCTCGAGGAGGAGGCGACCCGTGCCCAGTATCAAAATTAAGTGATAGTATCAAATCATGAATTAAGTGATTAGCATATTGTCTTGCATGGGAGTGTGCTCCAATCATCTCTTAATTCAATTAAGCAAAAGAAACTAATTGAGAATATGTAGGTCATCAACATGATACGGAGAAGATTAGCATGCATGATTAATTCCGTGAAAAGGATGAGATAACAAGTTTGGTGTATGTGTGTGTCTGTGTACGTATACAAGAATCTTTACATCATAACCTCAAAGTGAATTATGACCCTCCACGGCTCATTTTGAGGGATGATTCAGAGTACTCTCTCTCTCTCTCTCTCTCCCCCTCATATACATCGGTCCGTATGTATGTGAGAGTGATATTAGATGAAGATTTGATGTACGAAGACAGCTACAACCAATTGATAGTACCATTTTAGTAGTTTTAGAGCCTTTTCATGCATCCTCGTGTAAGCCATATTTATTGGTCTGTTCATTATACTTTCGAATTTTGATTAATGTAACGTGGTTAACTGATGAAAAGGAAGCAAGCTCATTGTTAAAATGGACCACAACGTATTGACATCGTACCTACACCCTTTGTGCTATGAAGTTGTTTATCTGAGACTCTCAATTGTTCAGTCCATCAATAATAATCAGCAATTAGCATCACTACAATCACAGTTAAATAATGGCATAAAAAACATTGCAACGGAAAATTCATATGGAGAGGACCTACTAAAACATATGATCACTACCTCTTGGATTAAATTGTCAAATCTTATACCAAATTCTTAATTTATTAGAAATTAAACCAAGTTCAAGGGATAGAGATCGAACGGCAACAACAATAAATTAAACCATCTCTTTAGTTTCTTTCTTTTTCTTTTTCTCTTTGGGACGTAGGATTACCATCTTTTTTTTATCATTTGTTAAAACAATTAATATTTTGGTAACTAGAGTATGACTTTGATGGAGATACTTTCAAGGCACTTTACTAATTAAACTAGGATTTATTTGTGGGAAGTGATAATTATCAAATCAGTAGGCCACAGAGATTGAGAATTGTTTTTCACCTTGTTCTTTGCTAATCTGCCTTTTTTTTTTCTTTTCTGCTAGTAATCTGATATAAGCAAAGAGCTTATATCAGTTCTTTGATAATCTGTTAAAGGGCTTCCATTGACCGACTTGTTGAAACAGAGAGATAAGGAGATGCCTTCTTTGACCTCTTCCGCTCAGCTTGATATGACGTATGGACCATCAATACGTTCAATAGGACCCATGAGTTTGACTCCTCTAGTAAAAGGTAGCTTCCCTCTTCCCTGAAACTCTCCCTATAAAAGCTTGTGGAACCTTAACCAATGCTCATCAAACACCCCATCTCTCTCTCTCTCTCTGTGTCTCTCTCTTAGTGTCATGTTCCCCTTCGGCAGCATGAGCATGTATGAGAGAGTGAGCTCCAAGGATAGGGAGAAAAAGAAAAAGTTCATCTTGTGGGCATGTGCCATCTCCTTAGTGATTATTCTATCAACTGCGCTATCCCTGACAACCACAAAGCAAGCAGGAGCTAAACCCAAGGGTCTAGCTTCCTCTTACCATTCCTTCAGTACAGTCTCTAGGGCTGCCGCCGCCACCACCACCACCACCTCCACCACCACCACCACCACCACCAAGATCTCTAGCGCCATCACCTCTGCCTGCGAGGCCACCCACTACCCAAATGCATGCGAGTCCGCCCTCGCCTCCCTTGCCGGAGCACCGACAAAGTCAGCGAAAGAGGTCTTCGACGTGTCCGTCCAATTTGCCATGGGCCGCGCCCACTCGGTCCGCGCCATGGCCTACAACCTAACCCTCAATCACCAGAAGCTCGGGTCCGGCCGCCCCACCGGCATGGACGACTGCCTCGAGCTCCTCGACATCACCCTGGATCAACTCAACGACGTCCTCGACCCGAAGAAGAGCTCGAGTCCTCACGACATCAAGACCTGGCTCAGCGCGGCCCTCACGAACCAGGCGACGTGCAAGGATAGCCTCCAGATCGTCGAGGCCTCCGACGGGAAGGATGCCATGAGCCGCCAGGTGGAGAGCTTGACGCAGTTCATCAGCAACTCGCTCGCCCTCCACATGAAGCTCAACGGTACTGGAAGCGATGCCGGCGGCCGGAAGCTACTATCCGACGGATTTCCGGCATGGCTGTCCGCCGCGGACCGAAAGCTCCTGGAAGCTCCCCCGGAGGACGTCCGGCCGGATGCGGTGGTGGCGAAGGATGGCAGCGGCACCCACAAGACGATCAACGAGGCCATCGCCTACGTGTCGCTGGCCTCCGGCGGCGGTGGCAGGAGCGTGATACACGTGAAATCCGGGACCTATAATGAGTACATCAAGATCCCAACCAAGCAGAAGAACGTCATGCTGATGGGAGACGGGAAGGGCAAATCCGTCATTGTGGGCAGCAAGAACGTTGAAAACGGGTATACGACCTACGGTTCCGCGACCGTCGGTGAGAATGAGCTCTCTCACTCTCTCTAACTCTTACCATTCCGGTTTTACCCCGAGAAATGCCAAAATTCTTGGTCGTGGTAATTCTTACGTGACAGGTCCAAAAGCAGCTACTAGCAACGTCGGCTCAAATGAGAGCCAAGGTTCCATTGTGCTGTGGACCATTTCGCTTGTGAAATTTGAACTTGGATGTAGCCATCATGGGGGGGCAGATTAGTTGCATTAATGGTCGTCTCACTTAGTGGCCCCTCTCAAATAATGTTTTGAAGGGATGGGCTCAATTAGTGTTACGTCCATTTTAACGCTAGCCTCAATGTGGTAAGTGTATACCGTACTGCACCGGCTTACGTCCATATCAAATGTTAGTTAAAGCCCGGACAAGATAAGAATCCGTACATAAATGAAAAAAATACTCACCAATCTTCTCCCTCAAAATATAAATGAAAAAATCCCAGATTCCTGCACGATAAATATGATCAAATTGAGGACCGAATTCTAGCTGGGTTAGTGGCACACGAAGAACAGCATGGGCCACTTAGAGAATGCCACGAATGAAGTCAATTCGGTTGTAAAATTCTAAAGAATCTAAAGATAGATATATGTTCCTTCCAGCTGTATTTGATGTCTCATCCCCCATTATTTTTTCTTCAATATCTAAACAGCTTTGACGTCGCTCGAAAACTTTGCGAAAAAGGTTGATAGTTTTTTTGTATTCTTCAGCTGCCATGGGTGCAGGCTTCATCGCCAAGGGCGTCACCATCATCAACAACTCCGGGGCATCGAAGCAGCAGGGCGTGGCCTTGCTTGTCGGCGGGGATAAGTCCGTGATCTACCAGTGCTCCATACAGGGATACCAGGACACCCTCTACACCCTCTCCAACCGGCAATTCTATTCACAGGACGACATCTACGGCACCGTCGACTTCATCTTCGGCAACTCGGCAGTGGTCTTCCAGAACTGCTACATCCAACCTCGGAAGGCCGGCGGGGGCCAGAAGAACGTCATCACGGCGCAAGGCCGGGAGGACCCGAACCAAAACACCGGCATATCGATCCACAAATGCAGGATCGTCGGAGCGTCGGACTTGGGCGGGACTCCGACCTACCTTGGTAGGCCATGGAAGAAGTACTCGAGGACGGTGGTGATGGAGACTTACATGGATGACTCCATCGACCCTGCAGGATGGGAGCCATGGTCGGGCAGCTTCGCGCTTTCCACGCTCTACTATGGGGAGTACGCCAACACTGGCCCAGGGGCCTCCATATCCGGTCGGGTCGGTTGGTCTGGCGTCCACTCGTCGCTCTCCGCCTCCGAGGCATCCAAATTTACTGTTTCTGAATTCATCTTTGGTGACTCATGGTTGCCGGGCACCGGCCTCAGCTACAACGCCGGACTCTGATATGCTATCCCGCCGGCGTGACTATATGCATAAATTATCACTACTGTGGCCCAGTTTGAACAAGTGTAAGATATGCATGTTGGTTTTTATTTATGTACTGCTATCTGCAACTCTGCAAGCGTAGATTAAATCATCACGCTATAACAATAAATGTGAACTTGTTTGCTACTAAGTGTTATCCTTTTAAACTCGCATGGTATTCATGTTTGATATATGTTTTGCTTGCCTCCTTTAGATGAGGTGGGGCAGGAGTATTCCTTATGTTGTAATGTAAATGGACAATGCCATACTTTGCGTCTCCCAGCCTGCAACCAATTATAGACACCAGGGGTCCAAGTTGCTTCAGCTATCCGCAAGAAAGACAGATGCTTGAAAGAGAGCTATAATATGGAATCTTTCAGGCTTTGGGGACCCCTACCAATTATTCATGCTAGATTTATATGCCAAGCAACCGCGGCCGGCCATCATCATTTTTGGCTGAAAGCGAAAGGATTGCTTCGTCGGTCGGTAAGATTACATGATTTTCTGTAAACTAAGGTGGTTTTCACCTCTCTATTTTGCATGATAGAGCTTGATAGATTACTTCAGGAAGTTGGTGTTTTTGTATATTCTTCTCAGAGGTTTGTACCACAATATGATTGTAGGAAAAAAAAAAATACAAAAACTGATCAAGAAAAGTGTATTCTTGATGAAGAACAATGGAGAAATGAGGCTAGCTAGGATGTTACTACTTGAAAATGGACTCAAATTTCATTGATTCAAGTGTGTTTTCTGAAGTTACAAAGCTGGAAAATTTATAGGCAAATTTCCATACGAATTTACACTTATTAATGACATAACTTTATAAGAGACAAGAACCAAGTTCTTAGAACATATTCAAAGTAATAATAAATTCTTCTCAAGAAACGAAGTTCATGAAACAGAAAATTCATGAACCACAAAAACCAAAGAGACAACATTAACTAACCTCGGAAACCAAAAAGACAAAAGCCATAAGTCAAAGAGACAAAACATATGTATAGCTTATAATTTCTAACAATGATTACATGAACCTATAAAAAATATGATTGCTAGCATCTGAACGGTCATGAAATCAGCAAAAAAGGGTTTAAAAAAGAAGAGTCATTGCTTTTTTTTTAGGTCTGCAAGAATGCTTAAGATCTGTGAATTTTAAAAATTACTTGATGATCGTTAATGAAGCTTGATCTTCTAAAACTAATTTGATCCCGGATGCCAGCCCTGGAGAGGTTATAACTTGGACTTGGAAAGATAAAAGTAAATCTATAGGAAGGTTTTGCATGGTTTGAAATCAAGATGAACCATTGATTGTGGCAGTCATCAGTCTCCCATGCAATTCCAAGTATGCCGGTGCAGAAAGCATCACAGTCATTTCTGAGAGCGTCACGGATCGGGATATGCTTTGTTGCATTAGATGAATTATGATTCAGTCATCATCTGTACAGTTTTCAGTTTTTTTAAAATTTAGCTTATTAACTTGCTAGTCAGGTGGATAAGGATAATTCAGAATATATAACCAAGGAAGCTGAGCTACTACTTTCCAAGTAACAGGAAAAAAGAATAAAAGAAAGAAACCACTGGGACCATATGTTTAACTTGGGTGATGGAACCATACCTTTTCCTCTAAGGTTATTGATCGAATGTATGTAGCAATATCATACTCTGATTGGAGTCCTAGTATTCTAATTCTTGGTCTCTGAAGATTCCATGTTTCATCATACGCCACCGGCGAAAACCAGATGCTCTCCACCAAAAACAAGAACATATGCCAAAAAAAAACTAGAGCACATATGGCAGCATAGCTTCCAATCTTGCTCATGCTGACTGGGTTCCACCAATAGCACCAATGGACTCCATATCTCTTTGTTCTGTAGAGATATGCCTGTCTGATCTGAACTGCTCTACATTGGTCCAGAACCAAATAGATGAAGCCATTAATCTGCAACAAAACAGGACCTTCAAGAGAGAACAAATAAAACTATAGAAAACTGATCTAGAAGTGCACCAATATCGGCTGAATGGAATTAAGTTGATCCAAATATATGCAAGCACATCAGCTGCAAGCTACATTCTGATCCCTTGCTAAATCTGGTATGCAAATATTATATATAACAGTAATTATCTTTAAATGCTAAGGTTTTGCCCTGAAATATTAGTAGAGTATCTGGCTAAAACCCATTGAGAATTCATAAACTAAGAATGTAGAAATTTTTTGAGAGAGAAGAATGCATAAGAAATTAATTATCACGAAAGTGCTTAAAGTTTTAATGATCTTGTTTCCTTCCTACCCAGCTCCGAATCGGCCAAGGTTTGGTAGAACCCCTCACCAGCACCCCAAGTCCTGAATTTGGTAGGGTCAACTGCGGTCCAACCTGAAGCCTCATTCAATTCAGGTTTAGCCAATGCCAATAAAAAAGGTCTTTGGATTTGGGCATTTGTCGAACAAAGTTAGTGTTGGGTCAATCAAGGACACTCTTGCATCTGCATTCATCATCCGATTATACCGTAGCAGGGTCCCAAAAAGTAAAATAAGTGCAAGAGTTAGAATGCAATAATTTTTTCAAATCAGAATGGCTGAACCTGGAAATATGCATCAAAAAAATGCATGCTCTCCAAAAAATGGTAAAAGAAATGTCAGATATGAACACTTTTGAGTGCTTATGAGAAGTGAGATACATTGGACCACAGAAAATACACACCTATGGTATACTACTCTTCACTCCTCTTTGTGTTAGCTGCAGATGTTCTTTATCAGATTTTCAGGGCGATTAGTCAAAAATACACCAACTGAATTGTTTCTAGTCCAATTTAAAGAAGTATTTTGCATGTACACTATATTGGGATCTCATCAAGTTGTGGTCCACATTAACAAGTGGCGTCAATATGGTCCAAGTGAAAGAATGTTGGATCTCATTAAGTTGTGGCCTACATTGACAAGTGTTTCTTGAATTTTATAATTAAATTTTAATAATCACAACGAGGGCATAGACATAATTTCTCAATGGTGAAGAGTTATCTTGATGGGGGGCAGGTGACTTTTCATGGGTGTGACAACCTGAGGCAGTTGGTCCTTGGGGAAAGCTTTAAATAGCTTATGGGGATCTCTTCTCTAAATACACGCATACAAAGCTCTTTCTTCGAAAAAAACTTCTGCCAATCTCTGATCCTATCAGAGACAATTGTTCTTGTTGGAAGAAATTTTTGCGAATCTTGAAGTGCAGCAGACTCTATGGATTCAATGACTCAGGTAGGATCCTTTCATTAATTTTTTTTATCACACTAACAGTATAAGATTACTTTGCAATTCTTAACAGCATTAGATTCAGTTTTCGGAATCTCTTCTGTGTTGTTTTGAGGATTTGTTTGGCCCATCCATCAATTCTATTATTAGACTGTTGGTCTTGTTAGGTGAGGGATAGACTGTGGCACAACAATCCGCTTGTCTACTTGGTTGTACTGCTAGCTACCCCCATTAGATACCTTGGTTTGCCATTGTCAAACTGGAAGGTCGATTGGAGGTTATAAAGTTGATCAAGAGGAAAACTTCTATTCTATTGTGACATGTTGATGTTGTTTTCCATGGTACATATTGTGAGGACCCGTGTGGGCATGTGTTTAGTCTCACATTAATTATTTGCCAAGAAGATTTTGGATACTTATACAGGATTAAGAAATCCAAAAAATACCTTCCGGCTAGCAATTTTGGGTGAGCTCTTGGGTTGTTACAAATTATATCAAAGCGAACTCGGCTCGTAGCCTATGTGGACTAGGAGACACTGTAGCACAAATTCATAGAGGCTGACCATGGGCCGATCGTGGTGCTTGTGATTAAATTTGAATAGATTTGAACTCTTAGCCTGACGAGGACGTCAGGACTTAAACCGAGCTAATATATGAGGACTCGTGTAGGCGTGTGTTTAGTTCCACATCGGTTTTTCGCCGAGGAGATCTTAGGTACTTATACAGGACTAAGAAATCCAAAAAATATCTTTCGGCTAACAATTTTGGGTGAGGTCCTGAGTTATTACACATACTTCTGCTCCCTAGATGTTATGTCTTTTTCTTTTTTGGCTCAAGTGAGTTGGATTACACAGAAGGTTTTCTTGTGAGATTTTTTAAGTCTAAACAGGCCCTGCTCAGAAAATGGCTGTGAAAGTTGCACTACCTTGGAGACGGTTTAGCACATCTTTTTCCAGTATCTTTTTTTTGAGGCCATGTGGTTATCGATCAAGTATCTTGATCTCTGTAGTGATAGAAGGGTTTTCTTGATCAAAACATTACGGATTTTGTAGTGATAGAAGATGTTTTGTTGATCTCTGTGGCAAGATTGAAAAGTGCAGGTCTTCATGTTGGCTGTTCTTTCAAACCTATGCCTGTTATACTCAATGGTTGGCACTGCAAGTTTGAATTTTGTTGGCAGATGATATTCTCCTTAGCGATCTGGATGCTAAGAGCTCTTCAGTGGGTAGGCTGTTTCAGAATGTTGGTCTCCATCTTTTTCTTTGGGATCAAATATCTGCTTCCCTCTGCTTACTCTCTTAAATTTTTGTTGATTAATAATTTTAATGAAATAATGGTGATCTTGTCATAGTTTTTCTAAGAACCAAAATTTCTTTCCTTTACAAAGGCCTTTGGAAGCGGAAAAGGAAATTTGGAGTAATTGGGTTAAATAAATGGAGCAACTTTGAGAGAAAAAGAAGGTTATCATAGGAGTAAGTTATTCCGGGATTAAGTATGATGAATTATTCACAAGGAGCAAAGGTGAAGTATTTATGATGTGCCAATTCTTCACTCATTCCACCCTTAGAAAAGTGGTTTAATTCATATAAAAGATGAGTGCAAGCACCAAAACAAATTCAAGTTGGAATGTCGTTGAACCTGCTAAGGAAGGATTAGAGGTGTATCATTAGTGACAAGCTTCTCTTTCATTAAAAAGATTGCAGCATATTCACAGTTGCAAAGACTGAAAGGAAGGTGTTTTGATTTGCTTTGGGGCTGAGCAGTTGTCAGAATACTATTACTTCATCAACCACCTGTTGTCATGACATGCTAACCTGGTTTTAATGGCTTTTATTTCTGTTATTTTTGGAATTTTTATATTTATTATGTGACCTGTATTTTTTTTTGAATCCTTTTAGTTTTTCTAAATTCAAAATATTTTATCCCTGTCGAATCGCCACAAAATGCCATTATCACCACTATTTATCCGCCATTGCTCGCCAACACTACATTTAGGCCTTGGAAGTTCTGTTCTTGTTAGCCATCATCATGAATAGGTTTGGAACTTGGCCCGATCGGATCCAAGTTCTTTTAAAATAAAGAGGATTGGGACTGGAATTTTTTTTTTTTTTATAACCGGTTGTTTCCAAGCCGACACCAAGCCTGATCAAAAGTCTAATTAGGGCCAACCTGGCTAAGCCCAACTCGGTCGAAAGCTTATACCCCAGGAGGTTCAGACCCAGACCCGCGAGATTGGTCGAGGTGCGGCGGACCCTCTTTCACCGTCCACCACCGCCGCTCTATTTCCGTCCCTCCCTCACCGAGTTTTTCTTTTGTCGATCCACATTAGAATGATACGGTATGATATTGTACCATATCGTATTGCCAGTCTACCAGCATGGATGCCAGTTCCGGTTCTACGGATCTTGTTTCAAGCTTTTTGGGTGGGCTAAAAAAATGCATCTCCAATTGTGATTTCACTCAGGCAATACGAAAAAAACGTTTCAGAAAAGCAGTGTCTGCTTATTTTCTTGTGCTTCCACATCAAGTCACTACCTGGGCAGTCTGATGTTAACCAGGACAATATGCAAGGGGCCCCTCAAGAATCCTAAGGTGCTTATCTTGTTGAGATGTATGATGGGGTGGCCCATATTTTTTGGGTTTCTTCTCCATGTTCTTTCTTCTTTTTTTCCTCTATATAGATTCGTAGATGACAGTCTTATTTGTAATCTTGCTTACATTTGTGAATTATTTATTAAAGAAGGAGAACAAGATTCTTAGATGCTCTGAGATTTCGAATAGGCATTTAAATCTGGCACATTGATGGTGCTCACCTCCTTCTTGATTGGTTTCAGATGTCTGAAACTGGACCCTCAAGAGTAGAAATTCACAACAGGTCTTTCCTCCTCTTTCCTCCTTTTGTTTAATTGGAATAAATGGTTTTGAAGAGTTTTACATGGGATCGTGAGTGAAGCCTTCGCAAATATATTCTTGAAAAAGATATTACCATGGTTGAATTTGCTTACCCCCAGTTCTATCTTTCTTGCAAGTACTCGAAAACCAGTGTTGTTTTGATATGTGACTGATAGTGTGCTTTAAAAGATGTGCTAGTGAGACATCATTGATGGAACTACCAAACTGCAGTTTGGCATGCAAACAGACTTTGATTGCATATGAATTCTTCTCTTTGGGTCACTTACTCTGCTCTTATCTGCTATTTTTTTGCATCCTTGAGCCATCCTGGAAGACAGGAAGGAAATCTTGGTTGCTTTGCTTTCACATCCTTTGTTCTTGCTGCCTTAAACAATTAAGTGTTCTTCAGACATATATTTCTTTTTTGTTTTTGACGGATCTTCAGACATATATTTCATCTGATCTAAGACAGTAGAGAACTAAAATAACAGACAGTGAGACAGGTGTAAGCAAAAAGAACAAGGTTGGCAAAAACAACGAAATTTCTTGCTGAATTTTTGTTGGGTTAGCAGGCAGTGAATGAACTCATAGGAAACATTACCTCTTTTTTTAGAGGTCTCTTATCAGCCAAGTAGTCGATCTAGGCATGCCATTTGACTCTGAAAAAAAAAAAATCTTGCATGTTTGGCTATTCTTATAAGTTAGGTTGAAAATTCTGTAGTATTTGTGAATTGGGCTATCCATTTAAGCATTACTTTATATTAACCAAACTCCACCCAGCCCGAATCTTATGGAAAGAAAAAAGATCTTTATAATTTTTTTTTGTTCGTAGAATTTGGGCTGGATTCGATAGATCAACAAGTCCGATTCTCTTAGAAAATCTTATAGGAATATGCAGACAAGCAACACCTTTACAACCCAAACACATTTCTATTCTGGCTCAGACCTTTGACACTGGCTACATCCCAACCTACCACTGGAGAAGACCGATTTGTGCCTCCAATGGGATTTATAGTGCCCTCTCTCATGGCATCAAAAGCAAGCACCCATTCTAACTCAATCGAGTGGGATGATCAACAATAGCTATACTTCTAACATTATTAAGGCCTTGGCTCATCTTGGTCATCATATTGATGAGGAGATAAGACACCTTGTTCATGATGGGGGGAAGTTGTCTAGCTTAGAAATCTCCAAAAATTTACCAGTTGATGTGCTGTGTTACTCCATGAATTGAGAGCCTGAGGAGTGATACTAGCAAGGCAGTGGGTAGTAACATTATTGTTTTTTGTTTTAGGAATGACAATTCGAAATTTGTGAAACAAAATGATATGCAAAAATATCAAAAGGTTATTTTAATCCCATCCAAAGTTAAGCTTGTCAGATTGCCGATAGAATTAATCGAGAATTTTTAGGTGATATTGTTTGAAATGAAACAGGCATACCGTCTAATAGTATGTATAGCTTGCATTCAACAGAACCTCCCATCTCTCATGCTGAGATTCATCTTTCTTTATCAATGGTTTCCACACTATTACCAAGAGTAGGTATAAAATCTGTGAGTGTAAATGAAGGAATTAAATGAATGTAAACATATAGGATTCAAATTTACTAATTAGGCTTCCATTATGTTGATATTGTGACAGGAAACATACATAAACTTTGTAATCAAAAACCAGCTTTTCATTAGCAAATCATCCATCTTTACAATATGAAGATCCATGCTAGCATACCCATCTACTTATCTCCATGCTCGTATGATACCCGAATCTGTCTTCATATCCAAATGTTAGTTTTGTTTGCGAATGATTCGGTAAAAAGTCATCATCCTTGGCAATTTGAAGCTTCATTCTTGTTGGAAATCAGGAATCTGATGGTCTCTGCGCCTGCGCAAGTGGCAAAGAAAAAGTGAGTGGAAAACTATTTGTTTTGAAACTGATTAAGTTCTGTCTTGTTTGGCATATACCTTTGGTGATCTGCGCCATTCGATGACCATCGACTAAATCGCGGGCCTTCATCATACCCCTCGCATATTACTTCTCCCTGTCCATCTATGTAACAGGACTATTGCCCATTGCTTGGTCTTCAAAAACAACCTGATAGATGGAACTCAGAACAAGTCATGGAAGTCATCTACTGATTCTAAAGAAACATCATCATCTCTGGATTTGGGTTGTGGTCATCGGAATCAGACCTTGTTGGTTGTGAAAGGTTTGCATGAAGAAGTTGCTGCTGCTCTGCTGTGTTGTATATGGCTGTTGTTGGCAGCATGGAAGCTCTTGGGCATGGCCTTCTTGGTCTGGCCTCTTGGAAGGATGACACCAGGGTAAGAACATCTTATTGCCATCGATTGTCCCAGCTATTGTGTCTCTATGTGTGTGTTGAGGAGAAGATGGAGGAGGAGGAGGTTGTATTTGGTACTTCGGTTTTCAGCCATTACAGCAAGTGATGCATTGCTTGAATTAATGAGTAGCCTCATCATAGAAGTGACGTTGGCCCCAACAAAGATAATACAATATTGCAGTTGTTATTTAGTTGTTTTTGTCATTGTTTAATATGTCAAGGCCTGATTGGTGAGGAGGTCCCATTTTCTCACCTCAAGCTTTTTAGTTGAGAAAACTAAATCTCATAGATAACATTATCTTTGTGTACTATAAAATTTCTACTTGTCTTTATCCTTATCTGCTCTTGCTGATAATTATAATTTGACATCACCATTATACATGCGTTCAGGCTTTCAGAACCTTTCGTTTTCTTTAAATTAAGAAATGAGAGTTGTTGGTTTTCAAAAGAGAGAGGAGAAAAGGAAAGAAATCAGGAATTTTGGTTCGACAAACTACATATGATATTAATTCTCCATCATTTTTTGATCTTTTTTGTTGCCAAGAATATTATACTCTAAGCTATGTTTGGTTGCCAAGAACATTATACTTTAATCTAAGATTTACTTTAAGTTAATGTCTTGGTGTGGCATTTTTTTTGGAGCTCCATGGTCGGCCCTGTATTGATAAAATAAGCTTTTCTTCTTTGTTGGCTGCTTTTCTAATTGGCATCATGCTACGACCACCATCACTAGCTTCTCTGTCCTCACGATTATATTTAGGAAAAAGTCGTTGGAAACAAGAGCATTATTGTTGATGATATGACCCATTCTGAACCTGTTTTAATTGGCTTTATTAGACATGAAATCTAGGGACACTTATCAAGCCTCTTTTCTAAAGCTTATGAAATCCTCAAATTGGTTCAAGTACGCCAGTGCCAAATTAAAATATGCTTCCTCTTCAAAATGAATTTTCCCTAAAGTAGTTCTTGCCTTCTAGTATGAGCCAATCCAGCAAACATTGTGTTGATCAGAACTCTATGAATTCTAAGCGACTTTATGTGGGATCTGATGGCTTCCTTAAGTGAATAATTTATTTGATACCTGAAAGTGTTGGGCATGGTATTAAATCTGAGGTGATGTGTGCTGCCTAATTACTATAAGTGACCCACCAGCCCATCAAAAACCTTTTTTTCCCATCCTGTTCAGTGGGAAACACTTTGCTACACTGGCTTATGAATTTTTTTCTTTTCAGGACTCTGAACTCTGAAAACATATTGGCAACTAAGGAGTATTGGTGGTTGGCTTGTATTGTGAAAAGCAACACATGCACATCATTTCCTATGGATTGCTATCGTGTTGTCCATCAAACTCATTGCATTCACTCTGAGGTGATGTGTGCTGCCTAATTACTATAAGTGACCCACCAGGCCATCACAAACTTTTTTTTTTGTCCATCCTATTCAGTGGAAACAGTTTGTCTCCACTGGCTTATGAGATATTTTTTTGGGGGAATTGGCTTTCCCATCCCTCTAAAGACTCCACTGTAACAAAAAGTCCTTGTTAATTAAATCTAAAACAATCGGTCCAGGAAATTTTCCAAACTGTAATTCCCAGTCCCTGAGCCTTTTTTATTTTGAAATAAGATACCGAAAATGCCCCTTCCCTCATGATCTCCCATCCTTCCGGAAGAAGAAGAAGTTTCAGAGACTTTCCAAACTGTAATCTCCCAGCCGCGGCTGCTGCCGGACCGCGGCCTGCCCCCTCCCACGGCCGCCGCCGGGCCCGGCTCGCCTCCTCCCCGAGCCCCCTCCCGCGGCCGCGCCGCCGGGAATGCCTCCGCCCCTGCCCCTATGGTGGGAAGGTGCCGAAGAAGAGGAAGAAGGGCGTCGTCCCGCGTCCTGTGGCTGTCGCCGGCCACGACCCGCCCTCCTCCAGCGTCCGCCGTGGCCCAGCCCCTTTCCGGCGCCGCCGGCCTCCCAGGAAGAGAAGAAAGAAGAAGAAGGGAAGAAGAGAAGAAAAAAAGAAAAAAAAAAGAAAAAAGTTTGAACTGGGGTCGGACTCCCTGCTCTGCTGGGCGTCGACTCGGTGAGAATCTTGGGTCGACTCGCTCACTTCTACAACAATTTTCTAAGAACACTTAACTGTGTGCACAGTCCTGTTAACTGTGTTCGCAGACAACTTAACTGTGTGGCCGCCCAGCTCGCGGAAGGAGAAAAAAGAAGAAAGAAAGAAGAAGGGAAGAAGAGAAGAAAAAAAAAGAAAAAAAAGAAGAAAAAAAGGAAAAATAAAAATAAAGTTAAATAAGCTTGGAACAATTAAATAAGTTTGGAACACACTTAATCTAACATGACACACGGTTAAATAAGCTTGGAACATATTTAAATCATCCCGGAACACACTTATTCTACCCCAGAACACAGTTATTTCGACTGTGCACACAGTTAAGTGTTATTAGAAAATTATTGTAGACTTATGCTGAGCTGGGGTCGACCCCTAAGAGCTGGGGTCGACCCCTGAAGAGCTGGGGTCGACCCCTAAAGAGCTGGAGTCGGACCCCTGAAATCAGGCAAAAAAACAGCTCTCTGGAAAGCCTGAGAGAGTCGGGACTCCAGGTGAGCAGGGGTCGACCCCAGGTCTATGAACACAGTTAAGTTGTCTGTGAACACAGTTAACTTGTCTAGGAACACAGTTAACTTGTCTAGGAACACAATTAAGTGTCTGTGAACACAGTTAAGTTGTCTAGGAACACAGTTGTTTAGGAACACAGTTAAGTTGTTTGGGAACACAGTTAACTTGTCTGGGAACACAGTTAAGTTGTCTAGGAACACAGTTAATTGTTTAGGAACACAGTTAACTTGTCTAGGAACAAGTTAAATTGTTTGGGAAATACAGTTAACTTGTCTAGGAACACAGTTAACTTGTCTAGGAACACAGTTAAGTTGTCTGTGAACACAGTTAAGTTGTTTAGGAACACAGTTATCTAAGAATACAGTTAAGTTGTTTGGGAACACAGTTAACTTGTCTAGGAACACAATTAATTTGTCTAGGAACACAGTTGTCTAGGAACACAGTTAAGTTGTTTGGGAACACAGTTAACTTGTCTGGAAACACAGTTAAGTTGTCTAGGAACACAGTTAACTTGTCTGGAACACAGTTAAGTTGTCTAGGAACACAATTAACTTGTCTCGGAACACAGTTATTTAGAAACACAGTTAAATTGTTTGGGAACACAGTTAACTTGTCTAGGAACACAGTTAAGTTGGTCTGTGAACACAGTTAAGTTGTTTAGGAACACAGTTATCTAAGAATACAGCTAAGTTGTTTGGGAACACAGTTAACTTGTCTAGGAACACAATTAATTTGTCTAGGAACACAGTTGTCTAGGAACACAGTTAAGTTGTTTGGGAACACAGTTAACTTGTCTGGGAACACAGTTAAGTTGTCTAGGAATACAGTTAACTTGTCTGGGAACACAGTTAAGTTGTCTAGGAACACAGTTAACTTGTCTAGGAACACAGTTAAATTGTTTGGGAACACAGTTAACTTGTCTAGGAACACAGTTGTCTAGGAACACAGTTAAGTTGTTTGTGAACACAGTTAAATTGTTTAGGAACACAGTTATCTAAGAATACAGTTAAGTTGTTTGGGAACACAGTTAACTTGTCTAGGAACACAATTAATTTGTCTAGGAACACAGTTGTCTAGGAACACAGTTAAGTTGTTTGGGAACACAGTTACTTGTCTGGGAACACAGTTAAGTTGTCTGGGAACACAGTTAAGTTGTCTAGGAACACAGTTAAGTTGTCTGTGAACACAGTTAAGTTGTTTAGGAACACAGTTATCTAAGAATACAGTTAAGTTGTTTGGGAACATAGTTAACTTGTCTAGGAACACAATTAATTTGTCTAGGAACACAGTTAATTTGTCTAGGAACACAGTTAAGTTGTTTGGGAACACAGTTAACTTGTCTGGAAACACAGTTAAGTTGTTTAGGAACACAGTTAACTTGTCTGGGAACACAGTTAAGTTGTCTAGGAACACAGTTAACTTGTCTGGGAACACAGTTAAGTTGTCTAGGAACACAGTTAACTTGTCAGGAACACAGTTGTTTAGGAACACAGTTAAATTATTTAGAAACACAGTTAACTTGTCTAGGAACACAGTTGTCTAGGAACACAGTTAAGTTGTCTGTGAACACAGTTAAGTTGTTTAGGAACACTGTTATCTAAGAATACAGTTAAGTTGTTTGGGAACACAGTTAACTTGTCTAGGAACACAGTTAATTTGTCTAGGAACACAGTTGTCTAGGAACACAGTTAAGTTGTTTGGGAACACAGTTAACTTATCTGGGAACACAGTTAAGTTGTCTAGGAACACAGTTAACTTGTCTGGGAACACAGTTAAGTTGTCTAGGAACACAGTTAACTTGTCTAGGAACACAGTTGTTTAGGAACACAGTTAAATTGTTTGGGAACACAGTTAACTTGTCTAGGAACACAGTTGTCTAGGAACACAGTTAAGTTGTTTGTGAACACAGTTAAGTTGTTTAGGAACACAGTTATCTAAGAATACAGTTAAGTTGTTTGGGAACACAGTTAACTTGTCTAGGAACACAGTTAATTTGTCTAGGAACACAGTTGTCTAGGAACACATTTAAGTTGTTTGGGAACACAGTTAACTTGTCTGGGAACACAGTTAAGTTGTCTAGGAACACAGTTAAGTTGTCTGTGAACACAGTTAAGTTGTTTAGGAACACAGTTATCTAAGAATACAGTTAAGTTGTTTGGGAACACAGTTAACTTGTCTAGGAACACAGTTAATTTGTCTAGGAACACAGTTGTCTAGGAACACAGTTAAGTTGTTTGGGAACACAGTTAACTTGTCTGGGAACACAGTTAAGTTGTCTAGGAACACAGTTAACTTGTCTGGGAACACAGTTAAGTTGTCTCGGAACACAGTTAACTTGTCTAGGAACACAGTTGTTTAGGAACACAGTTAAATTGTTTGGGAACACAGTTAACTTGTCTAGGAACACAGTTGTCTAGGTACATAGTTAAGTTATCTAGGAACACAGTTAACTTGTGAACACAGTTAACTTGTCTAGGAAAGCCTGAGAGTCGACTCCAGGTGAGCAGGGGTCGACTCATGCTGTTAAGGGGTCGACTCCAGATGAGCAGAGGTCGACTCCAAGTCTGTGAACACAGTTAAGTTGTCTGAGAACACAGTTAACTTGTCTAGGAACACAGTTAACTTTATTTTTATTTTTATTTTATTTTATTTCTTCTTTTTCTTTCATTTTTTTTTCTTTTTTTTTTCTTCTCTTCTTCCCTTCTCCTTCTTTCTTCTTCCTTCTCCTCTCGCGAGGCCGGCAGCTACGGAAGGGGATCGGACGGTGGCGGCCGCAGGATGGGGCCACCGGGGGGCAGCGACTCCTCTTCTTTGGCACCTCCCCACCGTGGGGGCGGAGGTATTTCCGGCGGCGCGGAAGAGGCAGCGGGTGCGGGAGGGGGCGGGCTGTGGCCGGCGGCAGGCGCGGGAGGGGGTGGGCCGTAGCCGGCGGCTGCCTTTTTCTTCTCCTTCTTCGGTGGGAATGGGAGAGGCGGGGGCATTTTTGTCCCATAAAGCAATGTTGAAATATATATTGACCGGTTGTTAAACAACCGGTCAACAGGGATTTAATGTTAAAGTTCGATCAATAAATGGACCGCTGAGCAAATTCCCTATTTTTTTTCAGGACTTGGAAGTCTGAAAACATATGGCAACTACATGCACTACATGCACATCATTTCCTATGGATTGCTATCGTGTTGTCCATCAAACTCATTGCATTCACTCGTGTAAGGTGGTATCTTTTTCTTTTGCAGGATTGGATGGGATGGCTAACCAAGAGCAAGGCACGGAAAGTTGACAGCTTACGATGGTTTGAAATTTTTAATTTTTCTAATGTTTTGGTGAACAAACAGCAAAAAAGAAAAAAAGAAAGAAAAGAAAAAACAAACTCAGCAGTCGAGGAAAAAAACCGAAAAAAGAAAGATCCGAGGAATTTGAACCCGACGTGAATCGAACACGCAACCTTCTGATCTGGAGTCAGACGCGCTACCATTGCGCCACGGATCCTTATTGGTTTAATGACTTAACACTAACTTATTTAAATCTATAAGTTTAACTCATGCTCCACTCCCCAGCCACGTGTAACTTGGGACTAGCGCGTATAATTGGAAGATATCGGCGATTACCATCCGTTATTGAGAGATATCTGGACCATGGTTAAGGATGGGCTAGCCATTCAGATGAAGTATGTCTACCGAAAGGCCAATGGGCCGGTCGATTAGGTGGCTTCTTTTGTTGTAGACCACTCGGAGGGACACCTATGAGTGGGTGAGGCGGAGTTGCCTAGTGCTCTGCACGATGTTTTGCATTTTAATTTTTTTGACTGCATTTGTACGCGTTTGGCATGATACTTCCGATTTTTTTTTTTCTCCTCTCTCCCGCGGCCTGCAGCTGAATTTGCATGGCATTGAACAGAGCATTTAATTTTTCCTTGGAGCAATGCTACGGTGACTCAAGAATCTCGCTCAAAAAAGATCACTCTAGCTAAGTGATTCTAAAGCATTAATCTTTTCTTTAATACGACAAACCATGGAGATGGTTCTGCCTTGCAACCATGATTACAAGCTGGCAGTAACCCGTCCGTCCAAGGCATGGAAAACTAGCGTGGGAACTCTGGGGCATGGCTCTCTAGCTATAGTTTTCCATCCCAAAGTTTTAACTTAGAAGAGAGTACGTGTCCATGAACAGCTTCATGGAAATTCTTCAGCCGGGAAATGATGTATGGGATCTAATTACCTTCCTGAATGAGGATCCAGCATCCAATATATGCCATGTCCCAGCACTGCCGGCTCGAAGGCCCCCGGCCCAAGGAAGGCCCCCAACCCAGCCACTTTTTTTTTTTTTATTCCTCCATAAAGCTCTGCAGACGGGAAGTGGGTTTGGGCGGCGACGTGAAAGGCTGCAGACGGGCTGACGGGGAGTGGGCGGTGGCGTCTGTGGTCTGGCAGATGGGGTCTGGCAGAGGGTTTTCCTCCCCGGCTCCCCCCTTCTCTCCCCCCTTCTCTGCCTTTTTAATGCCGGAACCTTCTCCGGTTCTCGGCAGAATCAGCTTGCAGAGTGAGACTGTGAGAGCGGCGAGCGCAAAACCCTCTCTTCCTCGCCGACGTCGCCGTCCTTGGCTCCGAGCTCCGGTCCACCGTGCGTCCGTGACTCCGTGCAGTTCGTGCTGCCTCCTCCTCGGCTCCGAGCTCCGGCCTCAGCTCCGACCCTCCGGCCTCCCGTCCTCTCCTCGTCGACTCCGAGTCGCCGTCCTCAGCTCCTCCGACCTCCGGGCTCCGCGACGACCGAGGCGGCGAGGCCTTCCGAGTTCCGAGTCCCGACTCCGGAGTTCCGACTTCCGACTTCCTCCTCAGGCTCCTCGGCTCTTCCGACTTCCGAGTCTCCGACCGACTCCCGAGTCCCGGCCCAGGGAAGCCCCCACCCACGGTCCTCCGCCGCTCCGACCTCCTCCCGTGACCCCGTCCTCTACTCCTCTCCTCAGCTCCTCCGCCGCTCCGGCCTCCTCGGCTCCTCGGGGTTCCCAGTTCCCGAGTCCCGACATCCTCCCACGGTCCCACCTCCCGACCTCCTCCCCTGTTCCCACTTCCCAAATCCCACTGGCCATTGATCGCGGCTCCCAATAATCCGGACCCCGGTTCGAATCGGCGGTTCACCGTGAGTGTGATTGTGTGAGACAGGTGAGTTAGTAAGTAACTGTAGTTACTTAGTTTATTAACAAAAAAATTTATTATTTAAATAATAATAAAAAAAAGGCCTCTTCTAATGAGTTCGCCTAGGGCCTCTAAATGTATTGGGCCGCCCCTGTGTCCCAGGGAACTTCCACACAGCAGTGTAAATCACCATCCAACTAAGAACAACTACAAATATCATGTACTGCCATGCTACAAATATACGTCTCATTTCCCTAGTAACCACATCCAATGTCATAAAGCAGTCCTGACTAAGTTTTAGCCTGCTAACCTGTAGTCTGTAGAAAGCTCGATCCAGAACGACAAGAATTCCAGTTGCACCAAGAAGGCGCTGTGCATAGGATACATCAGGAGCTATGTTAGCTGCTTCAGCAGCGTCGGTTGCCTTCCGAGAAAGGCGAAGACATTGCTCCTTCTAATTAGCTTATGAATGCATATCCCAATATTGCTTGTATCCAATAATGGAACAATATGATTTCAAAATTGATGAGTGTCTTGGTTTGTCTTCATTTAATATTTTTGCCAATAAAAATTCTACTTCAGTTTGTAATAGAATGTATATCTTCTGAATGCTTTTGTTGGTCAAGTGCTGAGGCACATGGCGTTGCTGAAATAAGTGGAAGACCAAATTTTTCATTTAGGTTGTATGGACATGAGTCACATAACATCTCTTTTCAGAGTGGAGAAGGGCCAAGGAGGATAGCAAAACACTTGTTTAACCTTGTCACGCCCTTTCGTAGCTTTTTTCCCCACCGGCAACTAATTTCGTCCAAGTGACTCCACTCCACGTACGTGAGCATAATGGTGCCCTTTATTGGTAATAGGCTCGTGGAAAAAAAAAAAAAAAAAAAAAAAAAAAAAAAAAAAAAAGAGAGGGAAGAAAAGTGTAGTTAATAGAAAAGTAATAAGATGCTTCTTGTTTGGTTGGAGTTTTTAAAGGAAAGAGACGGAAAAATTGTATTCCTATGTGAATATGATTCTCATATTTTATAGGAAAGTCTTTTTCATGAAAAACATGGAAAAGTTATTTTTTCATGAGCCGAAAATCACTCCATTTTTATTTTTTTTCAAAAAATCCTTCAGCATTAAAAAGCATTAAAGACCTAATTTTTAGTAAAGGTATAATAGGAATTACATATAACTTTCACAAAAAAGTGGATGATCAACCAAATATAATATGTCACTTTTTCATGGTCAACTAAACATGCCAAAAGTATTTTTCCAAACATTCTCTTTTTAGGAATCTGCTTCTCATGAATCATATTTCTAAAAGAAAAATGCTTTCCGCGAATCAAACGAGCCCTAAAATTTGGCGTCGAAGTGTTCTCATAACTTCAGGCATATAACCTCAAAAGGTGACACTATGGCAGTCGATGGGAGCTAAGACAAAGACTTTATAGTTAGAAGAGAAGAACAAACCACTAGATATATAAGGTTTTCATCACGATCGAGATCACTCTATTTTATCTTGATCTTTTTGGGAACAAATGTGCAACAATAATAAGAAATTCTTAAAAATAAGATTATGAGAGCCTGCACAAGCCGGACCGGACAACGAGTTCAGGAAATGGGACCCGGTCGGATTGGCTCGGACCGGGTTTTTGTTGCTCAATAATTGGTTTACATTATTTCTTGGGAAGGAGCCGGGCTCGGAGCTCGGCCGCGTCGATGTCGGCGAACCGGTTCTCAGGGATCCAGTTCCCCGTCTTGGGATCCCTCATCCAAAAGGCCTCCTTCTCCTTCGCAGCTCTGCAGGCGCCTGACTTCTCCGTCCCCGCTGCCGCCGGCAGGACTCGTGGGGTCTCAGCCGCCGCCGAAGCCACAGCATAACACCGCCGGCTGCCAAGGCAAGAAAGAAGAACAAGTTAGAGACGAGGAGAGCATGCAAAGACTCGGAGTCGAACGGTTGGTGTGTGGTCACCGGGACGTGGAAATTATAAGAGCTAACCACGGACGGAGGATGGTGATAGTAAGAACCCGAAACCGAAACATTGAGATAGAGAAAGAGAGAGAGAGAGAGAGAGAGGTGGGATGGTGAGGGTTTAGGTTAGATTTAAGGAGGAGGATGGGTAGTGGCTTTATAGCGTAGTAGAGATAGATTTTGTTGCATTCCATGTCATCAGGTCGTGAGGTTAAGATGGTGAGGATGGAAAGTACGTAGTGGGGGTCGCCTGACCTAATTCAAATTTCCATACTTATTTTCACAACAGGAAGCCTTGCTTACAAGAAATGCTATGTGGTGTGAGTTGGGGGAGTTGCTGCCAAACCACAGTAGTCGTGCATGCTGTCAATTACAACCGCTCGTTTTTGTTGTAGTACATCAGAATACGCACTTGATGAATGAAGCTTATAAAACTGAAAGACTGTGATTGATGGCGTGTAGGGTCGCATGATGCAAATAGTATAAAATGTGATTTTCCTAGGCAGATAAGTATTATTTTGCTAAGTTGATCGACATTAATGTTAGACCTAACGAACTCTGGTAGGATATCTAAAATATTTTCAGTTGCATGTAGAGGTGGAGGGACATGTAGTTAGTTCATCCAACCCCTTTAGAGGCAAAAGTTTCGAGGTTGAGAGGGCTAAAAATATATTTATGTTACCTAAGAGTTAGGTTGTTTACCTAAAATATGGGTTTAAAAGGAATCTGCGTCACCCAGCACTCTTTGCCAAAGTTTAGGTCGTTTTCTGCCTTTCTTCGAATATCTTATATCTTGTGCGGTATCTCCTCTTATGTTCCTTGCACGTATCATCCATTTAATCCAATTGCATCCATGACAACGCTTGACAAGTGGAATCCATTACTTCTGGAATATAATTTTCTGGAAGTGGCTGCAGGTAGTTCAAGATCCAAGATCGTCACCCCATAATTCTCTGGTATGATGAATGAATTATTGGATCTTGACTAACCAACATTTTGGTGCTCTTTTAACCTTGAGGATTGATGCCTTTAATGGAAAACCATTATAGTTTGTATCATATTTGATGCAGGACGGAAGTACGGATTGAAATACAGAGAGAAAGAGGAGAGGAAGAGGGAAAGAAGAAGGGAAAGAGGAGAAGAGAAGGAGGAAGAAGAAGACCAATTTTCATTCATTAATTCATTAAACCCTAAACATCAGGATGGACCCATATATATAGGGTCACAAAATAACAAATAACCCCTACAAATAAAATAATTCCAAAAAGCTCCTAAAATGACAATATGCAAATAAACCCAAATGACAATATGCAAATAAACCCAATTAACATAAAATAAATCAATCTAAAATAAAATCAGGCTGGCTGAATCGGCTGGAACCCGCTGAGCTGGCTGGATCCTGTGGCGACCGGCTGACCTGGCACTGGTGTCCGCACCAACTCTCCTCGGGTGGAAAGAAGTCGACCTCGACGAAAGCGGCTCGGTAAAGCCCCGGTAGTACTCCAACAAGTCCGGGTCAATCGGCGGTATCTCCTCGCGCTGGATCCAAGTGTAACCGGACCTTGGTCGTCCTCGCCAACGAACCAGGAAATGTTGGATGCCTCCATCACTGGTAAAAACTATTTGCTCGGCTAAAATAGAATCAATATACTCTTTTTGTGCTCGATGGGGGGTAAAAGGAAACGAAGATGGCATGGAATCAATAATAGGATAAACATCAGGCGCAGGAGAGTGTGCAGCAAAAGAGTCATCAGGGATTGCAACCAAATCTTTAATATTAATAGTACGGCTATGACCGAAATCAAATGGAAAGTCAATGGCATAGGCGTCAGTGCCATCCTTGTGCAACACCCTGAATGGTCCAATACTAAAAGACTGCAATTCCTTAAGATGGATCATTACGTAACCCCAAGTTTGAAATTCTTTAGCACGGAAATCAGCTTGCATCTTATACTGAGCAGTACATGCATGAATGCCCTTATGGATTTCCTGATACAACTTATGAATGTGTTGTGTAAATGCATATGCAGGCTCAGAAATCCTAATATCAATTTCGATGGGTTGTGCGAGGGCATATCCAACTACACTCATGGTAGACTGGTCAGACTCGTTATCTGACTGTGCAAGCGAGCTAGGTGGAGTGTGGGTGCATCCTAGGGTTTCAGGTTTGTCATCACACTCTTCCTCAATGTCCTGAATGTCATCGAGGTTTGGTTCATAGATTTGCTCCTCTAAGTCATCTATGTCACCTCCCTACTCTTGCTGAGCAATAACGAAAAATTTGTTCGCACATTGGGAGGTAACGTGACCAAAACCTTGGCATTTGTAACACCGAATTTTGGAATGTGGTTTGGGAGGCTCACCAAGCATTCCCTTGCCATTAGTGTCTCGGCCTGTGACATGGGCAATAGGAGGGGGCCTATGAGTAGTGGACCCTACAGAAGGTTTGGACCCTAAGGAATTAAGGCCGGTGGGAGTGCTCCGTGTGTCAGGGCGCCTTACAAATGTGGACTTAGTGTTCCATCGGTTTAGGAGATCGTCTTGGTAGTTAAGGGGCAGGTATTTTTCTTTAAGTCTCTCTTTCATCTCTATCCAATCAGTTATTTCATGTTGATGTCTCCTAGCTAATAGTTGTTCAGTGTTTTGCCAAAACAGCTTAGCTCGACCAAGGAGTTTCATTCTAGCGAATCGAACTTTTTTGTTCTCAGACAGATTGTACCACTCAAAGAAGTGGTCTATTTCGTGTAACCAATCGGAGAAGACTTTCGGGTCAAGACGACCGTCAAAAGTGGGGGCTTCCACCCTAATGCCTCTCATTACGTCTTCATCAGGGTCACGAAGAGCTCTGGGTTCTACGTTATGTCGGTAACCTCTATTCATATTAGGAAAGGGACCTGGTCCTCTAGGGCGAGGATAGGCATAATGGTGACCTGGAACATGCCTATTATCAAAGTTGTTTGCTTGGACTTGGGCATTGGTATTTTGGACTTGAGCATTAGTTTTTTGGACTTGGGCATTAGTGTTTTGGACTTGAGCATTAGTGTCTTGGATAGCTTTTAATAGGGCTTCGATTTTGGAATCCATGCCTAATTGGGACTCAGGATGAGATGCGTCACGACCACTACGTAGATGCATAAAATGAATGTCAAAATGTATGATCCGACCAACTATAAATGTTCCTAAGTAGACCTAATGCATGAAATGAATTCAAAATTGCAAAGTAGATACTCAATATAATCGGAAGCTAACTCAAGCAATTGAAATTGGCTTTGAATTACGTAACAAATTCAGATAAGTAGTTGCAGTCAAATAGTACTAGTTTTCAGTGTGTTGCAGGATTGCACAGAGCCTCAAAGAACTTCCAAAGATTAGGTAGCCCTACAATTAATAACAAAGACAGGCCACTACTAGGGTTTTGGGGTTGTTTGGAGTGGATGTGTTGAATTTTAGGAAGCAATATCAATAGAGCACATAAGAGTTAATTAATTCTAAATTTAGACAAACAAATAAAATTTGCAGTAAGGAAGAAACCTGACCTGGGTTGGGGCGACGATCAGATGCAAATAGCGCAAATCGGGTCTGAGCACAGCAACTCGGTGGGTCTGATCTCTGCAACTTATGGGCCTGATCAATTCTGGTTGGTGGGCTTGCGCAAGAAAGGGCCAGAGCTGATTGAGGCCTGTGCTTGCCGAAGATGTTCCAGCTGAGATGATGCTGGGAAGAAGGTCACGGCGTTGCAGGGTCCGGTGGTGGTGGTCGGAGCAACTGTTGGCAGGGAGGAGCGACAGTGGCAGTCTGCGGTGATGGCTGTCAGAGCTGACAGTGGCGGTGCAGTAGTCGACGGCGGCGACGGCAGCGCGGCGGCGCGGCGGTGGGAGCAACCCGGCGGCGCGGCGGTGCGGCAGTAACTAGCAGCGGCAAGCGGTGGTACGGAGGAGGCGTGAGCGGCGCGCGGCGCGGTGGAGCGAGCAGCGAAGATGGCAGCGGCGGTGGGACAAGGGCGGTGGCGCAGAGAGCAGTGGAAGGCCGCGGGAATGTCGGTGGTGGGACGATGTGGGAGCTGGTGTGGGGCGGCGGGAGGCGGTGATCGGAGATGAAGAAGAAGATCGGGAGAATAAAGAAGAGGGGAAAAGAGAAATAAAACCGCGGCACGTGCGTGACTTACGCGTCACGTGCAGCGTTTTTTTTTTTTTTTATTTATAACCCAAGTGGATTCGGGTTATCGGGTTAACAGACCCAACCCGTTAAGATAGTCCGATCCGCAATATTGAAATTTGAATTTTGAATTTTTTTTTTTTTTTGAATTGGTTCGGGCTAATGGGTTATGGGTTAACGGGTCGAAATCTTACCCGTACTGTGGATCGTCTTCCACCTTCGACCGTTCGTCCGCTTCCGCCGGATCTCGCCTGATTTTGCGGCGGTGGGTGCGGGAAGACGTTGCGCCGGTGGAGCGGGGTGCTGGTGCGGCAGTGAACGGGGCGGCGACGTCCTTCACTTGGTCCGGCCACGGTCGGTGGCAGCAAGCTGCTGCCGAAACCCCCGGGGAAGCACGGCGGCAACCGAAGGCGAATCGGCGGCGTGGCGAAACGGATGCGGTGGGTGATGCTTGCACAGTGACAATCGGAGGAGAAATTGACGAGGAGGCCGGCTTATTTGCCTCCCGGGCTGCCTTGGGGTTTTCCGGCGACAGTGCCTTTCTTCACTGCGTGAGATCCGAGAGAAGGAGGGAAAGAAAGGGCGAGAGCGTCGGAGGCAGCGGCGGTGGGAAGAGAGGGCGGCGGCGGCGTCTTGCGAAGGCGATCTGTGGATTGACGCCGGAAGACAGTCGACCGACGGGAGGGTTTTGCTTTTCTTTCTTCTCGGTGGGTGAGGTGATGAACAGGGAAGAAAATAATGAAGAAAGGGAGCGACCCTTCTTCTTCGGAGTACGTGCCGTGCGACGACCTTCCGTGCGTTCCGGCGTTTGCGGTGCAAATGATCTAGCAAAATACAGATGAGGAAAAGGCCGAAAAGGAATCGGCGGGGGTCCGTCCATAAACTGGATCCTTCGACTTCAGCAACAGAGGCAAAGTCAGCCCTGCTCTGACACCAAAGCTGATGCAGGACGGAAGTACGGATTGAAATACAGAGAGAAAGAGGAGAGGAAGAGGGGAAGAAGAAGGGAAAGAGGAGAAGAGAAGGAGGAAGAAGAAGACCAATTTTCATTCATTAATTCATTAAACCCTAAACATCAGGATGGACCCATATATATAGGGTCACAAAATAACAAATAACCCCTACAAATAAAATAATTCCAAAAAGCTCCTAAAATGACAATATGCAAATAAACCCAAATGACAATATGCAAATAAACCCAATCAACATAAAATAAATCAATCTAAAATAAAATCAGGCTGGCTGAATCGGCTGGAACCCGCTGAGCTGGTTGGATCCTGTGGCGACCGGCTGACCTGGCACTGGTGTCCGTACCAATATTATTTCGATTAATTCGTTATCGTTGGATTTCAAACGAGATCTCTATTGAGAGTTCTGTTCATTTTAATTGCAAAATTCAACAGATTCTAAATAACAGATTTCAAACGAGATTCCTATGGAAAGTTCCGTTCGTTGGATAAATTCGTCACCCAGCACTCTTTGCAGATGGGTCAGGGTTCATTATGTCCTTCATGGATTGGCTCTCTTGTCATTGATTAGGCTTACACCAGAATAAGCCCTGGTCCATGGGAAATTGTGGCCCGATCCATCTCACACAAGCACTGGTCCAATCATATGTCCAAATTATAGATCGTGTAGTATTCTCAAGTTGAAGCAGAACGGGTCTTAATTTGCAAATTGATAGTTTGTTAAAAATAGTGGAATAACAAAATAGAGTCTAGAATTAAAATGTTGTTCAGGGTTGGGTCTGGATCCAAAATTAGAATCCGAACAAGAAACTGGGTTGGGTCGGGGTCACTTCAACCAGACCTATTTGCACCTCTAGGCATGAATGAGATATCCTTTAATTAGCTGTCACATCAAACATGTTTGTGTAAATCTTAGATGGCAAACAACAACCTGAACATGGTTTAAAGGTGTAAATGAACAGAATTAGAGTCAGTCAAGGCTAGCTTAGTGCGGTTCAGAATTTTATCGAGTAGGATCAGGTTGGATTCGCCACTACAATTTTTGACCCAATGGATCATTCGGGTCGGATCCATGTATAACCAAGACCTAACCCAAAAAATTCGGATCTGATTCGGGCTGGGTTGAATCCAGTTCGGGTTCGGATCCGATTCCGGGTCCAGTTCAAATCAACCCATCCATGGCTTTAGAACTTGTGTTTGCACCCTCGCGGGCTGCAGCTCGCGGGCTCAAATAATTTTACAGATTCAGATTGGGTCGTAGGATTGAAAATCCAAAATTACCCAAATTTCAAATAGGTTGGATCGGTTCTGAATTCAGTAAACCTAGACCCGATTCAAAAAATAGAACGGGTCCAATTTTAGGACCCGGCCCGGCCCCACGAGTCCTTCAAAAGGGTCGGGTCACGGATCAACCTAACCCATTTATAACTTTATTCATGCCGGCTTTTCTCCTCCTCCTCCTCCTCCTTTTAATTTAATTTAATTTTTTTTATTTGCTAAAGAACTTCATAGATAATAGTCAACAACAAGAGAGGTGGCTCCTCCCAAATATCTCTAATATTCCATCCAAATCTCATCAACGCAAGATTGCAAAGATCTGAATCCAAGAGGCTTCACCATTTGGTTAGCCGGCGCTTTTAGCGCAGGGCGCTGCCAAGCTTGCCTGCGCGAGGAAGCCAAATGGTAGGGTCCAAGAAGAGCATCAAATATCGCAATCAAGGCCGCACCCCTGCATCCATGCATGGATCTGATCTCATTCTTCATGGACGCTCCTCAAGTTGCGCCACGTGGCAATATGGACCCACTTACTACACCTTGGCATGAAAGTATACTTATGTTAGAATTTTTGAATGACCATGGACTTTGGAAGAGCATGTACCTCAAAAAAATTAATGGTTAATTTTTAAATATATTTGGAGGTCACGCTGTAAGAATATTGTAACCTGATTTTAAAAGATAGCTTCATCCGCCCATAAGATTTCGGTTTTAATAACAATGTTATTTTCAAAACCGATACCTATTATTTGTCACAATGTGTTGCCAGCAATATTTGAACCTGTGATGATGGCCTTATTTGCCGACAATATATAAAATAAAAAATTTTAGCACTTGAATAATATTTATTATAACAGTTTTTATAATGATGTTTTGACAAAAGAATAATTGTCTTTGTTGATTTATGTTTAATGTATTGTTTTAAGTGGTCAGTTATTACCACGTATGTGTTTGTGGATGTCTGTTACTTATTAATTTAGTCTTCCTACCACGTTATAGCAGTTATGAAACGTGGGCTATGTTATTGCTTTCAGTTTTATTTTCAGTTTTCTGTAAGGCTATTTAACAGCCAAGTTTGTTATTCAATATTATTGAAGACGATTTCCTCCAATATCCTATCTGTGCAAATTCTTCAATCTATATTTCTTAACAATTGGTATCAGAGCCCCATCATAGGGGCCTGATTATTAGAAGCAGCAGTCTTCTACGAGTGATTTTAAGTTGAAGGATGACGACAGAGAGTTCGTTTGTACAGCCAGCCGTTCCAAAGTTTGATGGGTATTATGATCATTGGGCGATGCTCATGGAGAACTTTTTGCGATCAAAGGAGTATTGGGGGCTGGTGGAAAATGGAGTTCCTGCAGCAGCAGAAGGTGTTGTTCTCACTGATGCACAGAGGAAGCATATTGATGACCAGCAGTTGAAAGATTTGAAAGCTAAGAACTATCTATTTCAGGCATTAGATCGTTCTATTCTGGAGACAATTCTCAACAAGAAATCAGCAAAGGATATCTGGGACTCCATGAAGCAGAAATATCAAGGCACCACACGAGTGAAACGTGGAAACTTGCAAGTTCTTAGAAAGGAATTTGAAGTTCTTTACATGAAGGATGGAGAAACTGTGAATGACTATTTCGCTCGCACTCTTACCATAGCCAACAAGATGAAAGCAAATGGAGAAGATAAGGGAAGTACTGCTATTGTTGAAAAAATTTTAAGATCCATGACTTCAAAATTTGATTATGTTGTCTGCTCTATTGAGGAGTCTAAAGATATCGATACTTTAACTATTGATGAGTTGCAGAGCAGTCTGATTGTACATGAACAACGCATGAGTTCACATGTTGAAGAAGAGCATGCTCTGAAGATCATTCATGGAGATTTCTCGGGAGGAAGAGGTCGTGGTCGTGGAAACTATAGAGGAAGAGGAAGAGGAAGAGGACGCAGCAACAGGTTCTTTGATAAGGCCACAATCGAGTGTTACAATTGTCACAAGCTAGGACACTTTGCATGGGAATGTCCAAACAAGAACACAGAAGCAAATTATGCAGAGAATCAGGAAGAAATGTTGCTGATGGCATATGTGGATACCAACAAAGTCAGTCGAGAAGACATGTGGTTTCTTGATTCTGGTTGCAGCAATCACATGTGTGGCAACAAAAATTATTTCTCAGACTTTGATGGTATTTTTCGAGACTCTGTGAAGCTTGGCAACAACACAAGCATGGCTGTGTTGGGAAAGGGAAATGTCAGGTTGCAAGTAAATGATCTGATACAGATCATTACAGGTGTGTTTTATGTACCTGAATTGAAGAATAATTTGCTAAGTATTGGACAGTTGCAAGAAAAGGGACTTACTATTTTGTTTCAGCATGGCAAATGTAAAGTGTTTCATTCTCAGAAAGGTTTGATTATGGATACGAAAATGACTTCCAATAGAATGTTTGCTCTGCATGCTATATCCCAGCCTATAGCATCTACTTGTTTTAATACAAACACTGAAGACATTGAACAGCTTTGGCATTGTCGATATGGACACTTGAGTTTTACAGGATTGAAGACTCTTCAACAAAAAGAAATGGTGAATGGCTTGCCGAATCTCAAACCTCCTTCGAAGATGTGCAAAGATTGTTTGACAGGGAAACAACACAGGAACTCATTTCCTAAGAAGACCACCTGGAGAGCTGCAGAAATTCTTCAATTGGTGCATGCAGATATTTGTGGACCAATTAGGCCCATCTCTAACAGCAAGAAAAGGTACCTGCTCACTTTCACCGATGATTTTAGTAGAAAAACATGGGTTTATTTTTTGGTGGAAAAATCAGAAGCTTTTGTTTGTTTCAAAAGTTTTAAGACTCATGTTGAGAAGGAAACAAATTGTTTTTTGAGAAGTCTACGCACTAATCGAGGAGGCGAGTTTACATCCCAGGAATTTGTCAATTTCTGTGACAAAAATGGTATACGGCGACAATTAACGGCTGCATATACGCCACAACAGAATGGAGTTGCGGAACGGAAGAATAGAACAATTATGAACATGGCTCGAAGTATGCTTGCAGCAAAGAGAATTCCGAAGTCCTTCTGGCCTGAAGCAGTTAACTGGACTGTACATGTTTTGAATCGAAGTCTCACTTTTGCAGTGTTAAACAAGACTCCAGAAGAAGCTTGGAGTAAAATTAAGCCTTCAGTTGATTATTTTAGAGTATTTGGATGTATTTCTCATGTCCATGTGCCTGACAATAAAAGAACTAAACTCGATGATAAGAGTTTCAGTTGTGTTTTATTGGGAGTTAGTGAAGAATCAAAGGCTTATAGATTGTATGATCCTATTTCACAAAAGATCATAATTAGTAGGGATGTTGTATTTGAGGAAGACAAGCACTGGGACTGGGATAAGAAGTATGAGGAAGTTACTATATGTGATTTAGAATGGGGTGATTGTGAAGAAGAAGCAATTGAGAATGAAGAAAGAAGTGAAACTTATTCTGATCCTAATTTAGAAGACAATGCAGCAGACAGTACAGTTGAAGTTAATATTGAAGATACTGGGACAGGATCTTTAATTCAGAACACGGATAACCCTCAACACTCGAGTGCAACCAGAAATCGAAGGGCACCTGTTTGGATGAGAAATTATGAAACAGGAGAGGGACTTTCTGATGAAGAAAATGGAAGGGAACTTGCCATGTTTACAGCTGCTGATCCCATTCATTTTGAAGAAGCTGTAAAAAGTGAAAAATGGAGAACAGCCATGGATGTGGAAATGGAAGCAATAAACAGAAATGGGACTTGGGAATTAACAGAATTACCTAAGGGAGGAAAGACAATTGGAGTAAAGTGGGTGTATAAGACTAAGTTGAATGAAAATGGAGAAATAGAAAAGCACAAAGCTCGGCTTGTAGCAAAGGGCTATGCACAGCAATATGGAGTAGACTATACTGAAGTGTTTGCACCTGTGGCACGAATGGAGACAATTCGTTTGGTAGTAGCACTTGCAGCTCAAAGAGGGTGGAAAGACAATTGGAGTAAAGTGGGTGTATAAGACTAAGTTGAATGAAAATGGAGAAATAGAAAAGCACAAAGCTCGGCTTGTAGCAAAGGGCTATGCACAGCAATATGGAGTAGACTATACTGAAGTGTTTGCACCTGTGGCACGAATGGAGACAATTCGTTTGGTAGTAGCACTTGCAGCTCAAAGAGGGTGGTCCATTTATCAACTAGATGTAAAATCTGTCTTTTTGCATGGTGAATTGAATGAAGAAGTTTTTGTAGAACAGCCTTGCGGTTATGTACAGAAAGAAAGTGAGCAAAAAGTTTACAAGCTAAAGAAGACACTTTATGGACTTAAACAAGCACCCCGTGCTTGGTACAGTCGTATAGAAGCCTATTTCATGAAAGAAGTCTTTGAGAAATGTGATTATGAGCACACTTTGTTCATCAAGAATAACAAGGAAGGTAAAGTCTTGATTGTAAGTTTGTATGTGGATGATCTAATCTTTACAGGAAATGATGAATCAATGTTTGAAGAGTTTAAACATTCAATGAAGCATGAGTTTGATATGACTGATCTTGGCAAGATGAGATACTTTCTTGGTCTTGAGGTGTTGCAAAAGTCTGATGGTATTTTTATTAGTCAAAAGAAATATGCTTTGGAAGTACTGCATAGGTTTGGAATGGATAAAAGCAACTCTGTTTTCAATCCTATTGTTCCTGGCTTTAAACTTGGGAAAGATGAAGAAGGAGTTAAAGTTGATAAGACTTACTATAAGCAGATTATAGGGAGTCTCATGTATCTTACTGCTACACGACCAGACTTAATGTTTATAGTAAGTATGATTAGCAGGTATATGGAGAATCCTACTGAGTTACACATGCAGGCAGCAAAAAGAGTGATGCGATATTTGAAAGGAACTTTTGATTTTGGGATTTTCTATAGGAAGGGAGGAGATGATGAACTTATTGCTTATACTGACAGTGATTATGCTGGAGATTTAGAAGATCGAAAGAGTACTTCAGGTTATGTGTTTTTATTAAGTTCAGGAGCAATTTCTTGGTCATCAAAAAAACAACCTGTCGTGAGTTTATCCACCACAGAAGCAGAATTCATTGCTGCAACCTCATGTGCATGTCAGGCAGTTTGGTTAAAAAGGGTGTTAAGAAAGTTGGATCAAAATCAAGGCAAGACATGTATTATTCAGTGTGATAGCAGCTCTGCTATCAAGCTCTCAAAGAATCCAGTGATGCATGGTCGAAGCAAACACATTGATGTGCGTTTCCATTTTCTTCGAGATCTTACCAAGGATGGAACTGTGGAATTGGTACATTGTGATACACAAGATCAGTTAGCTGACATAATGACGAAGCCACTCAAGCGAAACACTTTTGTCAAGCTGCGAGAACATCTGGGAATCTGTTCTGAAACTGATGTAAACTGAAGCTTGCAGCATTCAGTTTAAGGGAGGAAATGTTGATTTATGTTTAATGTATTGTTTTAAGTGGTCAGTTATTACCACGTATGTGTTTGTGGATGTCTGTTACTTATTAATTTAGTCTTCCTACCACGTTATAGCAGTTATGAAACGTGGGCTATGTTATTGCTTTCAGTTTTATTTTCAGTTTTCTGTAAGGCTATTTAACAGCCAAGTTTGTTATTCAATATTATTGAAGACGATTTCCTCCAATATCCTATCTGTGCAAATTCTTCAATCTATATTTCTTAACAGTCTTTTGCAATTAGGCTCGAGTATTTAAAGTTTTTTTTTTTGGACCATCCTTAGTGACAGGTAGTGGAATGAACGAATAACAAACATTCTTCGAAAGACATTAAACACATGGCATTATTTTTAAAATTATTGTTCATTTAACAAAAATATTATTTTCATCGGGTTGTCTCGAGGACCAGCACAAATTAGTTTGAAACTTTGTAATTCAAACTAAAATATTATTTACATTATAACAAACATTATAATATTATCTTAAACCTTACTTTCATCTAAGTCAAAAAGAAAAGCCTACAAGAGCTACTTGTTGGTCCTCTCCTTATTTATTTTTTGTGCCAAAGATAACTACCTTTCTGTCGGGGCGATTTCCCTAAAATATTGGGATGATGCAGATTCACCTTGCAGTATATGGAGTCCAAACACAACTTATGGTTAATTTCTTGAAAACACTGTGGCAAGTAGGAAAAACGAAAAACTTTTCATTATTCACAAGAAATGTAACAAGACAGCAAGAAGCTTGTAGATGAGATGCTAACATCTATTTTTACCACAAAAAAAAACTATGTTGAAGGCAGGTCGACCATGGTACTTTTTTTTTTACGCTAAAAATGAAAATATCATACATAACGTGTACGGATATAGCCAAGAAATTCAAAAAGCAAAACACCACGGAGGGCCCTGGACAACTTCGCCTCTCCCACCCATAGGTGGTTCCCTGAGTGGTTGGCAACAAAGGAGGCGACCTAGTCCGCCGTCCCATTCGCTTCCCTAAACACATGCCTCACCTGAACAACCATCCCATCACACCCCATGGTCCGGATATCTCTCACCAATGGGTGGTAATCGCCTATCCCGCCTGAAGCCAATGATAGCCATCCAATGACCGTCGTGGAGTCGCCCTTCAGGAGAACATCTTTAGCCTGTAATGCATAACGCACATACCTCAAACCTGCGCAGGCTGCCCTCAGCTTCGCCCCAGGCCTATGGTACTTTCATATGCAACTGTAGAGGGGAAAATTAAATTTTTTTTACAGTGGTAAAACGTTCCAAAAGTGAGTAACGAATCGATCGAGGAATGGTCCATATTAATTTTCCTGTAAGTAAAGTGGAGTTGCCCTTCTCGTCGTCCCACACAGAACGTGTTCCATGCCTTAAGAATGGTGTAAGAAAATTAGCAGCAAGTGGACATTGGTCTCTTCATTTGTTCCCTTCTGAACTCAAAAGTGGTATAAGACTTCCTTAAAAGATGTGTAGAGGAAAAGGGCCAAAGCAAAAGAAAGGACTCAAACCACATGGTCGAGTTGGCAAAGTGCTAGGCTTCACTCGGCTACGACTCTTTCATCTTAAGTTACATCTAAAAATATGATAAGTTAATCCAGACAAAATAAGTTTAATTTACTCCAACTCCTTTTTTATTGCGAAATAAATTACTTTATTCTACATCATGGTATAATTTATTTCTGAATTAAGTGAAATAAGTACGTTTAAAACATAAAAAATTATATACCAAGTGCCTATTTGCTCTTCCTAAGAAGTGTCTTAATCCAAGTACTTCATTGAATATGTAGCTGAAGACTTGCACCTCCTCTTATTCTGCTTCTAAACATAGTTTTAGTAGATCTTTTATATGTGGCTGTCTAAAATATCTCTTGTCCCAAACCTCTTTGTATACATGCAGGAGAAATATTTCCGAGGGATAAGTTTGGCTGTCTAAAAAACTTAGCCCTTCCTCGAATTTATAAGGAAACATGTCCTACAATATCAACTAATATGATATCAACACATCGATCAAGATATTTTTTAATAAAAAAATCACATTTTTCATTTTTTTAAATTTTTTAATATTTCTCTAACAAAATAAATATTAAAATTAACAAGTATATCAAAGAAGTCATACGAACGGCTGTATCATAATATGGTCTGACTTTTGCTTTGAAAAAGAAATTACTGTTGTGATATGATTTTATTATGGCCACTGGTGCAATGATTTCCGTGCCCATTTCTCTCGTTCTCGTAGTTTAGTCATAGAATACTGGTCTGCAGTCAAAAGGACACAGTGAAAACCACTCATTAACAGCACTAGAATCGCATTAAAATGCACGCCTAACATTAAATTAATCTACATAAGCCGTACTCTCCACATGGTTTGGCCTAACTTAAACCCACATGTTAATTATAACACCATTAACTTAACTAGTTTTAGCCCCGTTCAAAGATCGAGCATTATGCCATGTGAAAGAAGTGATGGATCCCTGTGGACATCAAGGGGCTCTACATATCCATGGCTTCTAATTAATTCCACCCCACAACCCTCATCCCATTGCTAAAGAGGCCCCCCCAACTCCTTTCTCTTCTTTCCTTCCACCCTCCTCCCTTCCCTTCTCTTCTTCTCCTCAAGATGCTCCCAAGAACAAAGAGCATCTTCCATCCATTGGAGGAAGGTGGTGAGGCTGCCAATGCTGGAGTAGGCATTAATGGAGGGCTCAAGAACTTGGCACAAGCACCCGAAGGCCTCGTAGGTCTCCGGATTCTGATACAGCAAACCGGGCAAGGAGAGAACATTGTTATCAAGTCTACGTTGAAGTCATGCAGGCCAACTGCTAGGGCTCCCCAAAGTCCCATGAATTTTCAGCAGTTAGGCTTCCTTAAGGCATGCTTCCTGTGCAAGAGGGAACTAAGCCCTGAGAAGGATGTTTACATGTATAGGTATCTCGCCAGTTCCAATCTCCTCTATCTCTACATGATTGAAGGAAAGAAGTAGCTTCCTCATAGATTAACATAGTTTCCTCCGTTTTAGGTTGTAATAGATTAAAATCTGGTATAAATGTATGAGATACGTGTTTTAGTTACCTAGAACTAGTTTCCTCAAAAGTGGGGAAAAGGGTCGAAGGTTAGATCGACTGATTTGTTAGTATTCTCAATATTGAAAAAACTTTAAAATTTTTTCATGATGTTCATTAAGTTTTCAAAAACATGATGGCTGATGTTAATTTCTTGCTTGATCTCTCCCAGGATTTCTTTATGTATTCATTTTTCATTTTATTTTTTTTTAATTTTAAAACTATCAAATATTTTTCTTTTTCAGAATTGCTATTGTTACGGGGGGTTCCCCGAATTTAGTCCCACATCGGCTAATCAGCGGAAAGGTCTGTGCCTTAAATGGGGGGCTCAATAACCTCTTCTCACCGAGGCGCCTTTTGAAGGGCAAACCCGTGAGGGGTGGAATGGGTGGTTCCACCCGGGGCGCCGTCAGAGCGCGGACCCCCGGGAGCGGTCACGATCCCCGATCCCCAAAGCGGACAATACCTCGGTGAGGACGCAGTCGCTTTCCCTGCTCGGCTGGTGTGCGGGCTGTGCTGGTGACGGGGTGCAAATCCCGCATCAGCTATTATTTTGTTTTTGAATTTACATGTTTTCCATCATGCCAAAATTGTATTAGTAAGTAAACTTTTTCAGAAAATCTAATGTTCATTATTCCATAAGTTTAAGATCTCGTAGGATATGGCAAGAATATTCATATCTTGCTGGTGGTGCAATTTGCTTGTTGTATTTATGCGAGGACATGTGTGGGTGTGTCTTTAGTCCCGCATCAGTTATTTGCTGGGTAGATCTTGGATACTTATTTATAATCAAAAAACTCAAGTAATACTTTCCGACTAGTTTTTTTTTGGATGAGGCTTTGGATTGTTACAATTTGTGATGTTAATGCAGGGGTGACCAAGGATTTTGTAGCGTGGAATGTCGTGGCCAGCAAATTTTGATAGATGAAAAAAGAGAGTTTGAAACATCTACAAAAGAGCAGGTTGGGGTGCCTCGTTATCATCGTGCCAGCTCTAATCGCCGCCGGCGGATCTCAGCCGCAGCGTAGACAACCTTATATAATCATAATGGAGAAGCCCTAACCATAATATCATGTATTTTTTGTTCCTTTTTCCTTGCTTTTATTTGGAAAAAAGGCTTTACGTTCAGCAAGTGCATTATATAATACATCTTGGAGGTGTAAAATAAAAGAGGCTGTATCATCTTGTTCTTTGAATGACTCTTAGAGGAGTTCTTGAGATTGAAAACTACTTTGGCTCAAAGGGAAAAAGAAAGCAAGAAAGAAAGCTTCTCGCATATAAACCTTCAAAATATCCTTATATCTTCAATGACCCTCTTGTGTTTTTTCCCTGATATTTACTGAAAATTCTCAAAGGTCTAAACTATCTTTGAGAGGGGAAAGATCTAACCTATTGTGTATAACTTTAATTCACAGATGTTTGTGCATGTCATTGTGTTGAACTTGGCGAAATAAGATTAGGAGTAAAACGGTCTCTCAAAGATGTTAGCATCCTTCCAATAGAACTGCAGCGGTATATTATTGGGTTCTTTACTACCTACTAATACACTTTATTTGTCAGTGTCTCAAGCAATGAATTTAGGATACTTTCAAGATTTATGGATTTTTTCCATGTCACTCGCAGGAATTATACTGTTTCTAGTTACATGAATTCTCCCATAATCCATTCAATAAAGAGCTTATCCAATAGAAACTAGATCCGACCCATTAATAGAATCATGCAAGTAAAATATTGGTCTAAATATGGCATCCCTCTCTTTTTGTAGAAGATTTTCACATTTGTTACATCGAGGACCAGCAAGATAACAAAACTAATCTCAGTATGAATACGATTAGTAATTCGTCTTTGCTTCCATGTTAGATTTTTTTTAGAATTGTTAGAATTCTCTTAAGATGATCATTAGCCGGACCCTAGATTTGAATAATATTCATTTTTAGTTGAACCGAATCTATTTAAGATTTGATATTTTTTATCTAATTTTTCAGAGTTGACAGGTGGTACGATACCAAAGTATACCTGATAGAAGACAACAACAGACATACATATACAGATCCGTCATGTGGAGGAACAAGATTGATGGAATTGTCCTATTCAGCGGACGGCTGGTATCGCACGGATGTGGCATTTTCACACGAAAGCACGTTTGATCCCATGCGTCAGCACGTGTGCAGCTGCTGGTAAGGCTGCAAATGAGTCGGGTCGATCCGAGACCCGACCTACATAGACCCGACCCGATCCGAATTTTAGGACCCACGGATCCGAGTCGGGTTCTAAAATTGGACCCGAATCATTTTTTGGGTCGGGTTTGAGTTTACCGAACGGACCCGGTCCGACCCGAATGGACCCGAAGAGAGAAAGAGAGAGGGAAAAAAAAGAAGCAAAAAAGAGTTTTTTTTTTTTTTTTGTGGGTCGTGGCACTATTGGTCCATCAAGATCCTTTCTCGATCTATTACACTGTTGATACCTCTGGTGTCTCGGTAGTTGGCTTTTTTTTTTTTCCTTCTATTTTTTGGTTTCTGTTTTTTTTAAAGTGAGGGAACGCTGAACTGAATATGGGTCATGTGCCAGTTTTCTGCAATGGAATTGGATTTTGGAAGGTCTGGGATTTTTTTTGTCCTCGTGAGAGGGGAGCTGGGGGACACCAAGTTCCATCCAATCAGTCATATGGACAAAAAATAGTGTGATATGAAATTTGGCTTGTAGACCGACTTACTTAGTAAGTCAGGGGTCATCTGTTCTGACTGGAGGTCAATTGCAAGTCTTTCAAGTCATGGGTCACCCAGCACCTCATAATTATGGTATGACCAAATTAGATTTGCCCAAATTCTTTCCCAAAAGCATAAAAAAAATGGGACCCGGTTCGGATTTGAACCCGACCCGACTCGAACCCGGACCTGACCCGACCCGGTTGAAACCCGACCCGATCTTCAACCGAGTCGGGTCTGGGTCCAAAATTAGGACCCGAACAAAAAACCGGATCAGATCGGGGTCACCCAGGACCCAACCCGACTCGACCCATTTGCACCCCTAGCTGCTGCTCTTCTTCTTCTTCTTTCTTCCTTTTATTATTTTTTTAGGTACAACGGCAGCTACAGATACGGATGCGGCCAATAAAATCCGAAAATAATAAAGTAGAAAAAGAATCCAGCGCTATGTCATGCTTCCTTCAAATAAAACCTCCAGAATGGTGATCCGGCAACCCAGTTAGCTGCACAATTTGCTTTCCTTTAGACGTGTGCAGTCTGATGGGCACTACACTCCTGTAGTAGTCCGCGAATGTCAAATAGCAGCAGCCTGCCCTTACCTGTACATCTCCGACTTTTGATCCAATCAATCACTATGGTTGAATCATCCTTGAAGATGGTCCGGCCTACACCTAGTGTCCGTCGTGTGCAGCTCTGTCATGGACGCAGGGTGAGATGCAAGTAACACGTTTGGCCGTCAGCTCACAGTTGGAAGTGCTAAATGACTCTTGTCTGAGAAATAGAACCACGCAGCGCACATGTGTGTCATGGACAGGGCCGGTCCAACCCTTAGGCCACTGAGGCGGTTGCCTAAGGCCCCGGCCCAAAGAAGGCCCACCGCAGGAAATGCCTCAAAGACAAAATGGAAAAAAAAGGCCCCCTGTGAATTCACCTTAGGCCGGCCCACTGTAGGGAAGACCTCAAAGACAAAACAGCCTTAGGCCCCCAAATACATTGGGCCGCTCCTGGTCATGGATGTCGGAGCATGCGAGGGACATGTAAGAGTATGAGATGAGGTAGGGAACGACGAGCCCAGTGACAGCTCTTCCCTCTCATAAAAAAATCGGATTACCTGGTTTTCATAATCCCATGGTTGCATTGTTTGTTCCACAAGGCTGAAAAAATATAAAGAACAATTAATATAAGAAAGATCAATGATGTTGAAATTAATGATACTTTAGGAATTTTAATATTAATGATATCGACAAAAGATATCAGTAGCCTCGATTTTGGTCATCATAAAAATTTATTATTTAATATAAAAAATGACTATCAAGATCTTCTATTTATTATAATTTACGAAATTATCATATTATATTTAAAAATAATTAGGGAAAAAAGTGGGAATGAGGCTAATTCAATTTATATGGAATTCTCCTCCATTTACCATGTATATGCCAGCACTGATGATGAAAAAAATTCATCAATAATATATTATTAAAATTTAGCTATTAAATTTTTTATTTATTATAATATAATATATTGTTATTGTTGCTGGTGGTCCAAACCGAGAACGATTGGCACAGCGGTGTGAACGGGATTCCGTCTGAGCTGCCTTGGTCGATGTTGATTGTGCTCCACCTTCCACCGGGAAACCTGCAAGCAAGCCTCGCACCACCACTGGGGTAGCGGGGGCCCTCCGACGATCAAGTCAGAGGAGATTGGAGGAGGAGGAGAAATGATAATAGCAAGCAAGAGAGTGCTCTGGAAGATATTGCTTACCCCCCCTTCTCCCCCCAGCCGCATATATACCTGGCTGGGGGGTCTCTCAGGGGGGTTTGTCATCGTGGGGCGCGATGGAGTGGCCACTGACATGGCCGTTACAGGGCGTCGTGGAGCAGCGCTGGATACGGCCATGACAGGGCGTAGTGGAGTTCCGCTTTGTACGGCTGATACAGGAGATCGTGGAACAGCATCGGATACAGCCGTTGCAGGGAGTAGTGGAGCAGGAGGCCTCAGCGTGCCTCTGGGAAGCAGCCTGTCGTTATCAAGAGATCTCCGACTCGGGGTCGGAGTGCTGGATCAGGGGGCAGCAGACTCGGGGTCGGGCTGCGGTGCTGAGGATATCCGACTTGGGGTCGGATTGCTAGATTAAGGGGCAGCCGACTCGGGGTCGGGCTGCGAAGCCGAAGATGTCCGACTCGGGGCCGGACTGCTGGATCGAAGGGCAGCCGACTCGAGGTCGGGCTGTGGAGCCGAAGATGTCCGACTCGGGGCCGGACTGCTGGATCGAAGGGCAGCCGACTCGAGGTCGGGCTGTGGAGCCGAAGATGTCCGACTCGGGGTCGGATTGCTGGATCAAAGGACAGCCGTAGTTTTCATGGGCGCGCGTGCCGGTCACGTGGAGCATGGCGGCTTAGTTCTCCCGTAACAGTAGCCCCCCACTTCCGAGCCTGGAACCAGAAGGGGAACGGGTGAAGGGAGTGATGCTTCGAGATTGCCGCCATCCCTCGGAGAGGCGCGCGCGCTTCGAGCTTCCCGCCTTCTTTATGGCGTATGGCGGTTGTTGCTGACCTGGCAGTCTGAGGATTTCGGCGGGCATCCTTCCTTAATGGTGTCGATTCGCCTTTGGGGCGCGAGCGACCCTTCGGCGGCCAGACGTCCTCTGGCGTCATCGAGGCATCACCCGCCTTTCCGCCTATTTAACCGGGGGCCCTCCCCCGTCCGTCTTCCTCTTTACAGACATTTTCGAGTTTCCCCTTTGCGCTGCCGTTGTTGTCGTCGGACTGTTCGCTTGCTTCTCCTTTGACGCTCTCGGAGTCGTTCTTCCTTCTCCTCCGGTGAGTTACCCTATTCTTCTACTTAGGGCTCTCCATACTTTCTCCTTTTGTACTAGTGTACCCCAGTCGTCCCGGCCTTTTCCCCCTTCTTGTCCCCGTCCTGACCGTAGGTTTATTGGCCATTAGGAATGGGCGAAGTGAGAGCAGACCACATTAAGTCGGAGCTGGTCGCCGAAGACTTAGACAAACTCGTGGCTCGGTACCACCTTCCCGAGGCCTGCAACGTTACGCTCCCGGGGCCTGAGGAGAGGATGTCCCATCCTCCTCTAGGGAAGATCGCCATCAATGAGGGCATTCTCCAGGCCGGGTTCCGCTTTCCCCCTTCGGACTTAGTCGTGCAGGTACTCCGGGGTTTAAGAGTTGCGCCGACGCAGCTGGTGCCGAACTCGTGGCGTGCCCTGACGGTCTTCCAGGTTCTCTGCCGCATGCACGAGATTCCCGCCACTCTGAATGTTTTTTGGAAGTTCTACAGCCTGAGTGGCCACCCCCAGGACAAAGGGTGGTGGTGCTTTGCGGCGCGGCGAGGGTGCGGCCTCGTCAAAGAGGCTCCTTCCTCCATTCACGGCTGGAAGGAGCGTTTCTTCTTCATCGATGTAGATCCCTCTTGGGAAATCAGGGCGACCTGGGAGACGCCGATGAAGTCCCCGATCGGCCTATCGAGACTGTCGAGGGAGGAATCCGATGGCTTGGCCGCCTTGAAGGGGTTGGTTGCCGAGGGCCAGCTCCCCCCGGTGGCCCGCCTTATTTCCGAGGATACCTTGGTGAATGTCGGTCTGAGCTCGGTCCCCACCGACCGTGAGCCCGCCACCATTTCTTTTTTGACTCTTTTCTCCTCTTCCGTCTCGTTCTTTCCTTCGCTTTCTCAGCCCTCGACCATCTCGTTCTTGTTGCAGAGATTGACGACGTCATGCGGTCGGACAAGGGACCGGCCGTTGGTAGGTCGTCCCTACTGGAAGCGGTCCGGAGGAGGAAACGAGCTCCTCCGAGCGGGGCCCCGCCAGCGAAGAAGTCCCGCAAGGAGGTGCCTCCGACGCCGACCGACGAGTCCGGGCCCACCGATCAGGGAGACGCCGTGGGCACGGACCGGCAGCTGACGCTGTATCAGCCCTCCGGTGGTGAGACTGCCGCTATTCCGGAGGTATCATCCGAGCCCGCTCGAGACGGACGGGTCGGACGTGATCGGTCCCCGGCCCGGCCTTCGACTCAGCCGGCTCCTGATGATTCGAGGAGGGACGCGCCGAGGCCCCGGCCGAGCGGGGCCTTATCAATTCCTGGAGTGACCCCCGCCCCGAGCACAATCAGCAGGACTCTTCCCCAGGCGATGGATAAGGGTAAGGCTGCAGAACCACCATCCGGCTCCGGGGAGAAATCGGGGTCGGCCTTCACTACCGATGGCGCCCGAAACCTCATCGAAACAGTTCTGCTGGAGAAGGACCGTCGGCGGGTCCGGGAGTTGGGGGTCTCTGACGTCGGGGCTGCCAGCTGCGTCTGTCTCATGTCGGTGAGTGTTCTTCTGGCCGCTTTTCACCATTTATTAGCTCTGTTGTTCTCCGCCTGACGCCCTCACTTTTCCTATCTCTTAGCTCGCCCAGTACATGATCCGTCTAGAGGAGTGCTACAAGGAACAGGCGGGGCTTCTGGCGAAGGCCGAGGACCGACTGAAAGCAGTGGAAGAGGGAGGCCAGGCTGTGGCGGGCAGGACGACCGGGGACCTCGAGGCGAGGCTCCGGGAGGCCGAAGAGCGGGCACTCGGCTTCGCCGCCCTCGAGAAGCAACTGTTGGAAGCTCGGGAGCAACTCAAAGTCGCCTCGGGCCTCGAAAGCAGGGTTAAGAAGGCGGAGGAACGAGCTGAAAAGCAGTCCCGGAAGGTCGCGGACTATCGAGAGAGGTGGGAGAAGGCTCAGTGGTCTGCCGACAGCGCCCGCAACCGAACCCGGTCTCTTGAAGCCAAACTGGGCGAATTGGAGTCAGCCTTGGAGAGGTCCCGCGCGAACGACCAAGAGCTCCGTTCGCGCCTGGAGGAAGCTGAGGCCGCTCGCACTGCTGCCGAGGCGAAGCATAAGGAAGCTCAGGCTAATCTGCTGAGGGTCTCCTCCGAGGCTGAAGACCGGATTGTGGCGAAGGTCTTGGAGGCTAAGGCTCAGATTACGGAGCGAGCAGAGGCGGCGCTGGCCGAGAAGAGTGCGGAGATCGGGCGCCAGGCGGTACAGGCTTATCGTCAGTCCGCCGAGTTCACCCGTGATATGTCGGAGGCGGTACGGGCCTATCGTCAGTCTGACGAGTTCGTCCGTGACGCGTCGGACGCGGGGTCCGAATCCTTCATCTTAGGCTTCGAGGAGGGCCTGGCAAGGGTGTCGGCTAAGTACCCCGAAGTTGACCTGAGTGGGATTTTCCTTCTCGACTCCTCTCCGGCGCCATCGCCTGCTGATTCTCCTACCGCCTCCCTACCCCCTGCGGACGAGCCCGACGCTCCCGACCCGGGGGTTCCTCCAAGCTGACCTCTTGTACTTTTCGTTGTCCTCTTTTTTTGTATGTCGGCATTTTGCCAAATTGTATGGGCCTTGGCCCTGAAACAATGAAAATTAATACAAGTCGAATGTTTCTTCATCTCGCTTTCGTCCTCCTCTTTTTTTTCTTTTTAACTCTTGGCAGCGTCTTGCCGACTCCTAACTCTCGAAGTTCTTCCGGCCCTAAGCCAGGCATCCGAGGGTTAGGCCTCAGGAAATTCTTCCGGCGCTAAGCCAGGCATCCGAGGGTTAGGCCTCAGGAAATTCTTCCGGCGCTAAGCCAGGCATCCGAGGGTTAGGCCTCAGGAAATTCTTCCGGCGCTAAGCCAGGCATCCGAGGGTTAGGCCTCAGGAAATTCTTCCGGCGCTAAGCCAGGCATCCGAGGGTTAGGCCTCAGGAAATTCTTCCGGCATTAAGCCAGGCATCCAAGGGTTAGGCCTCAGGAAATTCTTCCGGCACTAAGCCAGGCATCCGAGGGTTAGGCCTCAGGAAATTCTTCCGGCACTAAGCCAGGCATCCGAGGGTTAGGCCTCAGGAAATTCCGCTCGTCGGTCGGCCAAGGCTGGCGCAAGCCGAGGCGACCGGTCGGGGCTTCAGGCTAGTCTGGTCCCGGGATGATCATCGGGTTAGCCTGGCATCCGAGGACCGAGCCTCGGGAGATTCCGTTCGTTGGTCGGCCAAGGCTGGCGCAAGCCAAGGCGACCGGTCGGGGCTTCAGGCTAGTCTGCTCCCGGGATGGTCATCGGGTTAGCCTGGCATCCGAGGGGCGAGCCTCGGGAGATTCCGCTCGTTGGTCGGCCAAGGCTGGCGCAAGCCAAGGCGACCGGTCGGGCTTCAGGCTAGTCTACTCCTGGGATGATCATCGGGTTAGCCTGGCATCCGAGGACCGAGCCTCGGGAGATTCCGCTCGTTGGTCGGCCAAGGCTGGCGCAAGCCAAGGCGACCGGTCGGGGCTTCAGGCTAGTCTGGTCCCGGGATGATCATCGGGTTAGCCTGGCATCCGAGGGCCGAGCCTCGAGAGATTCCGCTCGTTGGTCGGCCAAGGCTGGCGCAAGCCAAGGCGACCGGTCGGGGCTTCAGGCTAGTCTGCTCCCGGGATGGTCATCGGGTTAGCCTGGCATCCGAGGGCCGAGCCTCGGGAGATTCCGCTCGTTGGTCGGCCAAGGCTGGCGCAAGCCAAGGCGACCGGTCGGGGCTTCAGGCTAGTCTGCTCCCGGGATGATCATCGGGTTAGCCTGGCATCCGAGGGCCGTGCCTCGGGAAATTCCGCTCGTTGGCCATGCGCCTGTCGCTTGCAGCCCGACGGGGTTTCTCCGTGGCCAGCTGCGATCGTGTTTCTCCTCTTCTCCAAGCGTTGCCTGGGGAACATCAGAAGGGCATTAAACGCTAATTGATGCGTTACCTGGAAAATCGGATCGCCAGTTGCTGCTTGCGAGGAGTGTCAGTTAAGCGGCCGCGATGCGCGCGTTCTTCGAGGCGGACGCGACCTGGGCGCGAGCGGAGATATGTGGACCTAGGGGTACGTGCCACCCGGAGTGTCCTGCACAAAGAATGCGATTAAGGAGAATGACGCTTAGGAAATCGCGGAAAGATACGCCTCGAGAGCCAGAACGGCTCCGGATTCAATGCGTCCGCATTTATGGGAGCCACCCGCATCGGAACGACCGGGGGGCTGCAGTTTGGCTATAAATACAGGTGCAAGTGCGATGGAGTTTGCCAAGCCGGAGCTGTTCAAGTTGCCATGGATCGTGGACCTTCTCTCTGGCGCATGGCTGAGAGACTCCTGCCGAAGGAACGGGAGGCGCGCCCCTCGCGACTTCAGCCAACTAGCCGTTTCATCTGGGATCAATAAGGAGGTTCTCCCCGGCGGAACTCCGCTCTAGGCGTTTCATCCGGGATCACGTCTCCCCTCCTTGAAGTTCGGCGTCCCGATTGAGCTCCGCACCAGGTGCCTGATCCGGGACCGCGCCTCCATATGCTCTTCCCCCTTGTATTCCTTCTCTCCCCTAACACTGGGGAGGACCGGAATATCCCTTGGAGGTGGCGTTCCCCTGGAGGCAGCGGGAGCTTCGTCGGCGGCGGCTCCTCATCCTCTTCGTGGGGCGTGGATGGCGCCTCCGGTTGGAGGCAGTGTGGACTTCTCCTTCATCCACTTCTTCTTCATCCGCGCCGGCTCTTCGTCTCTTTTGTGAGATGCCGATGGCGCCTCCGGTTGGAAGCACCCACTTCCGACGGGATTGCAACCGCTTCAGATGGAGGTTTCGGGATCCCAGATCTTCAGCTCCTCGGAGTCTCCACCTCTTCTTTACTTTCTTTACACCCTAATTCCCCTCTGGGAATTCCTTGTAATCACACGAGCACGCCGTTGTAACCAGAAATTATTGAAATGCAAAACGTTATACATTTTTGAACTGTCTTTCTGGCATCGTCGTTCTACTGGTAATACATCCGCAGGTTAGCGGAATTCCAGCTCCTTAGAATTTCTCGACCATCTAGGGCCTCCAACTGGTAGGAGCCAGGTCGGTTTACCCAGCGAACCTTATATGGGCCTTCCCAATTTGGCGCTAGCTTCCCACCTTCCGCAGGTCGAGATGCTTTAGCTCGCCTTAGCATCAGATCTCCGATTCTGAAAAGCTTCGGTCGGACCTTGGAGTTGTAATATCGGGCCACCCTCCGCTGATACATCGCCATCCGAACCTGCGCCATTTCCCTCGCTTCTTCCAAGAGATCCAGGTTCCCTCGGAGTTGTTCCGAATTGGCCTCGGGTCGGTGCGCGGCCACCCGAGGTGAGGGGAGTCCGAGCTCCACGGGGACAACGGCTTCCGTGCCATAGGTTAGGCTGAAAGGCGTCTCCCCGGTAGGGGTCCGATGCGTGGTCCGATACGCCCAAAGGACATTCTCGAGTTCTTCGACCCAAGCTTGCCCCGTCCGACCGATTCGCGCTTTGATTCCTTGGAGGATTGTCCGATTTGTGACCTCGGCCTCGCCGTTGGTTTGGGGATGCGACACAGATGTGAACCGATGCTCGATCCCGAACTCCTCGCAGAAGTCACGGAAATGCTTGTTGTCGAACTGTCGCCCATTATCCGAGATGAGGACCCGAGGTACCCCAAATCGGACAATGATGTTCTTCTTCACGAACTTCCGGACTTGCACCTCCGTGATAGTGGCCAGCGGCTCTGCCTCCACCCACTTGGTGAAGTAGTCGATTGCAACAATCAAAAATTTCCGCTGAGCTGAAGCGACGGGAAATGGTCCGAGGATATCCATTCCCCACTGGGCGAAGGGCCAGGGTGCAGTGATTGGCGCCAAGGGGACAGAAGGGACTCTCTGGACGTTGGCGTGGCGCTGGCAGGCGTCGCATTTCCGCACATGATCCTTTGAGTCCTCCAACAAGGTAGGCCAATAATAGCCTTGCCTCATGATCTTATGCGCCAAGGACCTAGCCCCCAGGTGCGATCCGCAGATGCCTTCGTGGACTTCGCTGAGGGCGTAGGCCGCTTCCGAGGGGCGGAGGCACCTTAAGAGGGGGGCGGTGAACGAGGTCCGATACAGCCTCCCTTCATAGAGTACGTAGTGGGCGGACTTCATGACGAGTCGCCGAGCTTGATCTTCGTCCTCTGGGAGGATTCCTTCGGCGAGGTAGGCGACGAGCGGGTCCATCCAAGATGGCTCCGGATCAATCGCCATCACCGCTCCGGCCTCGCCGATGCTCGGGGCATCCAGGGTCTCCAGGTAGATCGCCCTCGACAAGTTGTGCGCGTCTGCGCCCACCAAGCGGGACAGCCTGTCGGCCCTGGCATTTTCGCTTCTTGGGACCTGCTGAATGTCAACACTGCCGAGGTCGGGAATGAGTGCTTGCACCTTCCAGACATAGCTCTGCATGGTCGGGCTCCGAGCCTCGAACTCCCCTCGGACCTGCCCGACCACCAGCTGGGAGTCGGTGAAGACCTTCAAACGCCGGATGCCGAGCTCCTTGGTGAGTTTGAGTCCTGTGACTAGGGCCTCGTATTCCGCCTCGTTGTTGGTCACTGGAAATCCGAACCTCAAGGCATACTCGGCTATCACTCCATCGGGACTGGTAAGGACCAGCCCGGCCCCTCCACCTTCGGGGTTCGACGACCCATCAATGTGAAGCGTCCAGATTGGGAGGTCGAGGCTGGGTGTTTCCGGCGGCCTAGGTTCCGCCTCCTGCGCAGTGCACTCAGCGAGAAAGTCCGCGAGCACCTGGGCCTTGATGGCGGGTCGGGGCTGGTAGCGGATGTCGAACTCACCAAGTTCTACTGCCCACTTCACCAGCCGTCCCGCATTCTCAGGATTGCTGAGGATCTGCCGCAGTGGTTGATCGGTCAAGAGGGTGACAGGATGAGCCTGGAAATAGGGGCGAAGCCTCCTGGCCGCGGTGAGCAGCGCGAAGGCGATCTTTTCCGCCTTCGTATACCGCGTCTCGGCATCCCGTAGGACCCGGCTGATGTAGTACACAGGCTTCTGGAGCTTTGCCTCTTCCCGAACCAGTACTGCGCTGACTGCGGTTGGGGAGACCGCCAGATAGAGGTAGAGCATCTCCCCCTCTTGCGGCTTGGACAGCAGGGGAGGAGACGCCAAGTACTCCTTGAGTTGGTCGAATGCCACTTGACATTCGGCCGTCCAAAGGAAGTCTTTCGGGCGCTTCAACACCTTGAAGAACGGTTGGCAGCGTTCGGCCGACTTTGCCACAAATCGTCCGAGCGCGGCGACCCTCCCAGCGAGCTCCTGAACCTCCTTCACTTTGGTCGGAGGGGACATATCTTGGATGGCCTTGATTTTGTCAGGGTTGGCTTCGATCCCCCGCTGGTTGACAATGAAACCGAGGAACCTCCCGGCCGAAGCGCCAAAGGCGCACTTCGCTGGGTTCAGCTTCATGCGAAACTTCCGCAGGGTGGCAAAAGTCTCCTCCAGATCCGCGATGTGCTGGTCTGCATGGCGGCTCTTCACCAGCATATCGTCCACGTACACCTCCATGTTCCGGCCGATTTGCTCTTTGAAGATTTTGTTAACGAGGCGCTGGTAAGTGGCGCCAGCATTCTTCAGACCGAAGGGCATTACCTTGTAACAGTACAGCCCCTGGTCTGTTATAAAGGCAGTTTTCTCCTCGTCCTGTGGAGCCATCATTATTTGGTTGTAGCCGAAGAAGGCGTCCATGAAAGACAGCAGCTGATATCCGGAAGTCGCGTCGACCAGTTGGTCTATCCGCGGAAGCGGAAAGCTATCCTTGGGGCATGCCTTGTTCAGGTCGGTGTAGTCGACGCACATCCTCCACTTTCCGCTCGCCTTCCGGACAAGTACGACATTTGCCAGCCATTCGGGGTAGCTGACCTCCCTTATGAATCCTGCCTCCAAGAGCTTATCTACCTCCTGGTCGACCACTCGGATCCGATCCGGGGCACAGTGTCTCTTCTTCTGCTTTACTGGTCGGTGGGTCGGGTCGACGTTGAGGGCGTGAGAAATGACCTCCGGGTCGATCCCAGGTACATCGGCCGCCGACCAGGCAAATACATCAGCATTGGCTCGGAGGAATTCCACTAACCTGAGCCGAGCTTCCGAGTCGAGGTTGGCACCGACCCGGACCGTACGGTCCGGGCGACCCTCTTCAAGGGGAACTTCGATCACACCCTCGGCCGGCTCCCCGTGCCGCAAAGCCACCTCGTCTCTGGCGTCAAGGGACTCGACGCTTAGGGCCTCCACGGGCTTCTTCCCTTTGAGAGTTGCTAGGAAACATTGCCGTGCGGTCGGTTGGTCACCTCGGACCTCTCCAATCCCGGCCGCCGTGGGGAACCGCATTAGCAAATGGTATGTAGAGACTACCGCGCGAAGGGCGTTCAGTCCGGGTCGTCCGAGGATAGCGTTGTAGGCCGAGGGAACACGGACGACCAAGAACCCGAGCCGCACCGTGGCTTCTGCGGGTGCAACGCCCGCAGTCACAGGCAGCTCAATGACACCTTCGGCCGAGATAGCGTCTCCAGTGAATCCTATGAGGGGGGTGGATGTTTTGTGCAACACTTGTCGGGACAAGCTCATCTTTCGGAAGGCCTCGTAAAACAAAATATCAGCTGAGCTTCCACTATCCACAAGAACACGCCTTACATCATAGTTTGCCATAGTGAGGGAGATCACCATGGCGTCGTCGTGGGGGGTCTGAACCCCCTTTACATCTTCATCACAAAAAGTGATTACATTACCGACCCTCTGCCTCTTTGCGACGGCTGCCCTTGATGCTTCAGTCGAGCCCCCCGCGTTCCTCTCGGGCCTGGGGCAGCCCCCAGTGATAGTATGGATCACGCCCGCGACGGGTCGATTCTGCTCCCGAGGCTCCGGAGGGGCCGGGTCGGCCGGACGCGGGTCTGCGGGGGGGACGTCGGTCGTTTACATATCGACCGAGACGCCCTCGGCGGATGAGAGCCTCGATCTCGTCCCGAAGCTGGAAGCAGTCTTCGGTGTCGTGGCCGTGGTCTCGGTGGTACTCACAGTACGCCCGAGAGGGCCTCCTCCCAGGGATTTTCTTCATCTGCCTCGGGACCGGGAGGTTCTCCCGCCCCTTGACCTCCATAAGGATCTGGGCCCGGGGGGCCAGGAGTGGGGTGTACCGGTTGAAGCGTCGGTGCGGAGAACGAGGGCGTGGGGCGCCGTGGTTCCTCGCCGGTGACGGGCTTCTGCGCCGATGTTGAGGCGTCGGGCTCCTCCTCTGGGGTGCCTCTTTTCGCCTTTTCTTCCCGAGCTTTAGAGGGGCCTCGGCGGCCTCCTTGTTCCGGTGGGCGGCTGCCTCCTCGGCGTCTGCATACTGGTTCGCCCGAGACAACAGCTCCGGAAAGCTCCGCGGCAGGCGTTTGTCCAGGGAGAAGGTGAGTCTGCCCTTCCGGAAGCCACGCTTCAGGGCTGAGAGAGCCACCTCCTGGCTCAGGTTCCGGACCTCCAATGTAGCCTTGTTGAAGCGGGTAAGGTAATCCCGCAGGCTTTCTCCCTCGTTTTGCCGGACATCAAAGAGGGAGTCGGAAACCAATCGCCGCCGGCTACTGACGGCGAAATGGCTGATGAAGAGGCGAGTGAACTGGTCAAAGGACTGGATAGAGTCAGCCTCCAGGCCGGCGAACCACGCCCTGGCTGGGCCACGGAGGGTCGCCGGGAAGGCCTTGCAGAGGAGAGGATCTGATGCTCCATGGAGGAGCATAAGAGTCCTGAAACTCTCCACGTGATCCCGCGGGTCCGCCGCCCCGTCATAGGGCTCGATCGCCGGCATTTTGAATCCCGGCGGATTTGGGGTCCGCAGGATCTCGAGGCAAGCGCCGGTTGGGAGGAGATCTCCAAGTCGGCGAAGGATCTTTAGAGTGGCCCTTCAGGACCTGGAGTTGTCGTGGAGATCGTCCACCCGCCGGTCCAGGGAGCGCGACCGGTGGGTGGGAGACAAGGAGCACCGAGAGGGGGACCGACTGGAGCGCGGGTTCCCTTGAGGACTGGGGGGTCTGGGAACGCGCCCGGGCCCGCCTCTTGTACCCCGCGCAGCTTCGATGGGACGGTCCCGGCAGAATGGACCGTGCTCGAGAACTTTCCTCGCGCCGGCGCTCCTCCCCATGGGAGAGGAAGGAGCGCGGGTTAAGGAGGACAGGTGAGCGCTCAGGGAGCAGCGGCTCCTGGGCCCGCTGCGGCGCCCGAGACATCACACCCTGCAGGTTCTGCACTGCCTCCGCGAGGGTGCGGACCTGCTGGGCTAACTGGTCGAACTGAGCGGCTTCGACCATCTGAATCGGGGGTGGAACGGTGGAGTGTTGCTGAGAATGTGTTGGAGACGCAGCGGCCTCCCGGCCGGAGGCGCGAGAGGCCCCGCGACCGGAGGCATTGGAAGCTCCACGACCACCTCGCCGTGCCATTACGATCGCTCTGAGATCAGGCCCTCCTTCTAGCGCCAACTGTTGCTGGTGGTCCAAACCGAGAACGATTGACACAGCGGTGTGAACGGGGTTCCGTCTGAGTTGTCTTGGTTGGTGTTGGTTACGCTCCACCTTCCACCGGAAAACCTGCGAGCAAGCCTCGCACCACCACTGGGGTAGTGGGGGCCCTCCGACGATCAAGTCAGAGGAGATTGGAGGAGAAGGAGAGATAATAATAGCAAGCAAGAGAGTGCTCTGGAAGATATTGCTTACCCCCCCTTCTCCCCCCAGCCGCATATATACCTGGCTGGGGGGTCTCTGAGGGGGGTTTGTCATCGTGGGCGCGATGGAGTGGCCACTGACATGGCCGTTACAGGGCGTCGTGGAGCAGCGCTGGGTACGGCCATGACAGGGCGTAGTGGAGTTCCGCTTTGTACGGCTGATACAGGAGATCGTGGAACAGCATCGGATACAGCCGTTGCAGGGAGTAGTGGAGCAGGAGGCCTCGGCGTGCCTCTGGGAAGCAGCCTGTCGTTATCAAGAGATCTCCGACTCGGGGTCGGAGTGCTGGATCAGGGGGCAGCCGACCCGGGGTCGGGCTGCGGTGCTGAGGATATCCGACTTGGGGTCGGATTGCTAGATTAAGGGGCAGCCGACTCGGGGTCGGGCTGCGAAGCCGAAGATGTCCGACTCGGGGCCGGACTGCTGGATCGAAGGGCAGCCGACTCGAGGTCGGGCTGTGGAGCCGAAGATGTCCGACTCGGGGTCGGATTGCTGGATCAAAGGACAGCCGTAGTCTTCATGGGCGCGCGTGCCGGTCACGTGGAGCATGGCGGCTTAGTTCCCCCGTAACACCTGTCATATCCTTTTCTCTTTCTTGGATACAGGCGGTATGGAGGATACCGTACATAGGGCACTAGTACAAGGTCAGCCCTGACAAATGGTACTATTTGTTGTGGCGACACCAACAGTCTAACATGTGTTGATACAGGAATACAGCTCATTGTATTGGAATGAACTAAGACTTAAAACATTCATCACAATTCTATCCATTCCATCACTATCTCATTTCCATTTCTAAGAAATTCTAGCCATATAAAATTATACATCAGTTATCAGTATAATCAATTCCATGAGTTTTTATTTCTTTCCATTTGAACTCTTGTGAGCATGGAGACCTTTAATATCCTTCCCATCATCATTCCCACTATCTTTGTTTCCCTTTTTGGTCTAACAAGATAATTTTTGGATTATTATTTCTAAAACTGAATAATATATGATGAGTCCATTCAATAAAAAAGATGAAAATCATATTATTCATCTTAAGATCCATGCTTATCTGAAACTTATGAGATAAAATTTAGAATTCCGGTGCTTACAGGATAGGCGGGAAAGTAATTCTTTATCTTTTAGTGAAGATAAAAAGGAAGATGAAATGAAAAAGATAAGGAGGACAGCAGTTGAAAAAAATAAAGAAGATGAGGAAAGATAGCAGAGAATAAAAGAAAAGGAAATACAAGGAAAAAACAATTTATCCATTTTGCTGAGTTTAAACAAATTGTGACATTATTTGTGCCTCGTTAAATAGATTGCCAAAACTTTTGGTCAAGTTGCGAGAAAATAGACCAAAAGTCCTATCATTATATGATACTATTTCTTACCATATTTGGTTGTTTGGCAAGGATAACTTGACAACATCACAATTCTACTACATTTGTATATCTTTACATGTAACCAAAGTTTCACAGTATGGTATTTTTTGTTAACAATGTAATTTTTGCTTCTCACTTATGGCTATTATTTTACACAATAACATTATTAGCATCATCTTCTTAAATTGTTTTTCATTTGATTATTTATGAAATAAGTCCTAACTTTTGACTAATTAGCTAACTTGGTTTGGAAAAGACTTTGTTTGCAGTGAATATGCTAAAGCTAAAATTTGCATTTCTAAGCAATTACAATCGGAAAACGGGATACTTCATTTATTCATATAATGTCATCTTTACATTTAAAATAATACGAGTAATGACTGTCTCATTAAGTGTACAAAACCTTAGAATGTAGAATTTATTTACTACCATAATGGCTATGCTTGCTCCCTATCTTGGGTACAAGTAATAGAATTTCTAATAAATAGTGTATTATGTTAAAGTTTATCGATATAAGTGCAGGTTATTGTGCTTGCATTGGTTCCAAGCACATGCCAAAGCTTCTAGAAACTAAAATGGGCACATGACAGCCCATATCGGTCTGTACCAGTTTGGATCAGATTGGCACACTCCAGCAAGCATTGTCGTTAGAATCTTCCTTTTCATTATCCAGATCTTAGGATCCGGATCAAATGGCCTAAAATGATCCAGCTATCTATTCTTTGGATTAGGATCAATTAAGAAGATAAAATCTCGATATAGTCCCTTAGATTATAAGATCTGTCTAGATTATGTTACTTCGATACTAAATCAGGTATGGAGTATGCTCCATTTTCCATAGTTTATTTGATTTATGACTCCTAAATTACTTATTACGAATAAGCCTTGAATACTAAATTAGCAAGCTTGTTACTGGAGTTCATGAAAATTTTGTATTCATGCAATCATATATTAAAATCTTACCCTTGTTTCTTTCTAAGGCATTCTATTAATTGAATTAATAGGTGGTATATAACTATCATGAATAACCAGCCACGATGTTTGTTTGATAGATTGAAATATTCATTATGAATTGTATACTCCCTTAGATTATAAGATCTATCTTGAATATACTATTTAGATATTAAATCAGGTATACTCCATTTTCCATAATTCATTTTGTCATATGACTTTTTAATTATTTTACTAATAGGACTTGAATATTAAAATTGGTAAGCTTGTTATTGGAGTTTATGGAGTTCAAAATAAGAGGCAAATTTTTGCTTTCTTACAACAATATATTAAAATCATATCCTTGTTTCTTATATAGACATTCTAATTAATGTATAATTGAATTGATAGGTGGTATATAAATATTGTGAATAACAAGATACAATGTTTGTTTTGTTAGACATGCTATATAGGTTTAGGCTGGTGGAGGCTAGAGTTCTCCTATTAATGGCATTTTATTCTTTATTCATCTACTCTATTTTACTGATTTTTTTTTTATTTTGATATTTCTTATATTTTTTTAAATTTTACTCCGCCCCTATTTTTTGTGCGGTCGAAGGAGATGGGGACCTGAAAGCCATCTCTCTCCTCTTTCGGTCTCCCTCTCCTCCCTCCCTCTCTTTTCCTCTCTTTCCTTCTCCTCTCCCTCCTCACCAGATTTCTCGAGCTAAGGAGTGAAATCGTGCTGGTCCACCCCTGATACAATTCGATACTCCCGAGATGGTTCAAAATGGTATCGCCTTCTATACTAAAGTTATTTTGGGTATGTATATGCCACATTTGTCACAATTTAAGTGCAACATAAAGCCCAAATTATTACTTGCATAAGTGTACCAATCAATTAAGATCCATGCTTAATTTTGGAACCTCTCTTAAAATATTTGTGCACATGTCTCAATCGTCGTCAATTCATTTGTTCAACTTGTTAGGTTTGTTCTTTGCCTCCATCAAGCATTATGGTTCTGCTTGCTTGCCCACTTGCTCATTTAAACCATCACAATTTGATTAGCATGTTTAGCACTTATTTGCCTAGCTAGTTTCTATCACTATCCTACTTACCACGGCGGAACCGGTATTGATTGCCCGATGGCACGAGTCGGTACGGACCCGCGTCGTGCCGTGTTGGGCCTGTACCAATATAGTAGAAGAGGCGAGAGAGAAGGAGAATAAGAGAGAAAAAGAGAGAGAGAAGAGGGAGGCCGGTGGAGAGCTAGTGGAGGAGGAGAGCGCCGCACGAAGCAGGCGGAGGCCAGAGAGCCGCCGCATGGAGGAGGCAGAGGCCGGAGAGCCGCTGGAAGCCGTGGAAGAAAGGCTCCACTCCTCCCCTGTTTTGAATGAATCAAGGGACCGAAGTGAGCCCCTCTTCCACGTCTTCCTCCTCCGTGCGGCGGCATCCCGGCCCGCCTCCGCCGGCCTCGACCTTCCTCCCTCCCTCCTTTGCTCTCTCTCTCTTTTTCCTTCATCTTCTCCCCCTCCGGCGCCGGTCTCGTTTTCGTTGCTGGAACCGTTCCGGTCCGTGGCCGGCAAGGCTCAGAATGCCCTAAACAGGGCAGTTTGGGATGGTTCCGCCAACCTTGCTACTCGCTAATCAATTTGTCTTGTGCTTTGACTACAATGCACCTACCAATGAGGGAAATGAATGTTTGAAGCCTCGCAATCCCTTCTCAAGTATAGAAATTAGAAAGGGTTATTTTTATCTCCTTTCTTTTCTTGCTAGATCTAATCCGGTTCATAGCTCGAGCCTTCAATATAGATATAGACCCAGCTTAAGCAAATCTCAGAATTTACTTTCAATTCGAGGCTAGATTGACAAATAATGCAACTAGCTAGTTAAGCTAGGTTCCCGCATTTTTCAAAGGAAAAAAATTCCTGAGAACATTCATCCCCTTCATACATTCACATGTGAAATTTTAACTTCAAATGTAAATAAATTATCATAGTATTATCCAGTAAATCTTCAAATAAATATTTTAACTTTCTTTTTTTTCTAACTTTCTCTTTTTTTGCATCACTAGTTAGCTGCTCAATCTTCCAAAATCTTGAGAAATAGTAGGATGATGGCTGCATGGGTATTTTAATTCCGCATCAAGATACTACTATATGTAGCATCCGCCAAGTAAACGACAACTGTATTTGCTAGCAATTATTGTCAGCCATATCCACACATCTTCTATCAAAATGTTTCTCCAAATGCCACATATGACCCATAATAGTAAGTGGCCAAGAAGTCCATGATGAAAGAGAGTATGACCCATAACAGTAAGTGGCTAAGAAGGTCATGATGAAAGAGAGCATTGGTAGTACATAACTGAGGGAAGTTAAGTTTTGGAGAATCTTCAGTGCAATGTTTACAGATCAAATTTAAGGGGTCAAGTGGATCCTCCTCCAATAAGCTAACTCGTGAAAACACATCAGACCATCTAACTTCCAGAAGAAGATTAGGCAGCAGCTAGTTCACGAACAGTTAAGAACAAAACGAGAAGAGAAACATGAAACCTGGAAGCTAGAGAGGGAATTAGTTGCTAACTGCATCATATTTGGGTTTGTCGAGAAGACCTTTTAAGTGTGACTATATATCAAGTACAAAGATAAAGATATAAATTTCACATTCCTAAATGAATGAATGTATGTATGATGTATGTATAACACCATCCAAACACCTCCAGAGGACCAGAAAGAGATGCATGTCTCTAAATTTTGCATAATGATCATTTGCTCAGATCAGAACTGGAGAGGTTGCACACAGATGGTAGCAACTTGAATAAATAATACATGTAAAGGAAGGAATCAGAACATTATACAAGTGCATGCAATGTAAGACTATGAGCAACTAAGCATTAAATTAAAGTTTAAACATTACATTAAGATAACAAGGTCTCTCTGCATGTCATTTTCCCACAGTAAGATAATGCATATAATGTGATAATAACATGACCATAGTTTGGAGAGTTTCCTTTAACACCTATTTACTAAACTATAAGCAAAAGCACACCACATATGCACTTTGCAGACTACAGGATTAAGACCTTACATGCGATAGGAAGACACCTGAACCCAGTAACTACATTGCTGGTCCTTCTACAATACTTTCTATCATCCACGAAATGGACTTCAAGACGCCACATCACTTGCTCTATTATACATAAGCCAGAGTATAAGAGAAAGCAGATAAATAAATCTTCAGAATTAGTGGCCTAAAATCATCGAAGAAAATCACGAAAGATCGCAAAAAGGCGAGGAAAAAATGCTAATCAGAATATTTAAGGATGGGAAATGCATACCTATGCAAGCATCCTGTGTTTTTGAGATGGTCCAGCAACAGTTTCTGGAGACCTGCAATCAATAGGTTTTGTTGGATTATTAACTTTTCAATCCAGTCTGTGATTCATAAGAAACATAGAATGACAAATATCTGCTAGTCTTTAAACCAGATAGAAATTGTGGAAATTTAAGTTGTGTTTCAGCTGCTGATGATTCTAGAAAGAGAATGTGAAAGAGGAGGAGATGTTTGATTTGGATATGAAAGTACGAAGACTGATATATACAACATCACAGCTCCATGAAGCCCTGAAATAAACTACTGGAAGTACCAAATTAAACCCTAACAATTTACCAGTCTTGCAGGGTTATTAACTCCATTAATGATATATAGAAAAACGAAGCGACTATGAAGAAGCAAATTCAAATTGACTGAGGATTCACGTAATCCAATATATCAAAATATGCTCAAAATAGCATCTGCAATGTTACACCTGCACATTATATGATGAACATGACTATAGAACTATATCAATAAAAGTAAGCAATTACATCGGCGATATCAACTCATTTTTCCCCCTAAAGGAAAAGGTTGCAAAGCATTGGTGACGGGAGGTAAAGAGAAGGAGCAGCGTCAACGGTAAGTATTATATGATTTAGCAGACAAAGCATGGCCAGTATAGCAAGCTTTAAGTGAGATGTTAAACCATCATCATCATAAGAAAACCTGTGTTCTTCTATATTGTATTTAGGAAAAATTGCAATAACTTGAGCAATCAATCCATAATAGTATAGGGGAGAGTATTGCGAGTGCTACCTAGCTTCTCCTCCAGGGTATAAAACAGGAGTCATAAAAGATGGATGGCTCATTCAGAGGGCTAAATAATTCTTTCTGAGTGAAAGGATGGAGCATGCCATTTTCCAAATCAAACATCCCGCTTCCTCAAACTTGCACATCGCATGATTATTGTAGTGAAGGTCTGTAAAATAGATGAAATTTTTCTTGCATCAGGAATTTCCTCTCCAAGTCGGCACAGCTGATCGGGGGTCAAAGCAACGCCCATTTCCCAATCCTTGGTCTCTACCCACGTTCCCGTCTCATTATCCAGCTTAAAACTTCAATTTTGAACGTCCTGCAGATCTGTTCCCATACTCTATCAAAGCAATGCCGGAGCCGAGCGACAAAAGAAGGTCTCCATCGACTTCCACTAGATAATTCGGGGTAGCCACTGGCCACCGGTGGAAACACAGATA